>NW_025534262.1:0-239511 GCF_020615455.1 Coregonus clupeaformis
TACCTGTTTCCTCCAGCATCTTCACAAGGTCCTTTGCTGTTGTTCTGGGATTGATTTGCACCTTTCGCACCAAAGTACAGTGGGGAAAAAAAGTATTTAGTCAGCCACCGATTGTGCAAGTTCTCCCACTTAAAAAGATGAGAGAGGCCTGTAATTTTCATCATAGGTACACGTCAACTATGACAGACAAATTGAGAAAAAAAAAAATCCAGAAAATCACATTGTAGGATTTTTTAATGCATTTATTTGCAAATTATGGTGGAAAATAAGTATTTGGTCACCTACAAACAATCAAGATTTCTGGCTCTCACAGACCTGTAACTTCTTCTTTAAGAGGCTCCTCTGTCCTCCACTGTTACCTGTATTAATGGCACCTGTTTGAACTTGTTATCAGTATAAAAGACACCTGTCCACAACCTCAAACAGTCACACTCCAAACTCCACTATGGCCAAGACCAAAGAGCTGTCAAAGGACACCAGAAACAAAATGGTAGACCTGCACCAGGCTGGGAAGACTGAATCTGCAATAGGTAAGCAGCTTGGTTTGAAGAAATCAACTGTGGGAGCAATTATTAGGAAATGGAAGACATACAAGACCACTGATAATCTGTCTCGATCTGGGGCTCCACGCAAGATCTCACCCCGTGAGGTCAAAATGATCACAAGAACGGTGAGCAAAAATCCCAGAACCACAGGGGGACCTAGTGAATGACCTGCAGAGAGCTGGGACCAAAGTAACAAAGCCTACCATCAGTAACACACTACGCCGCCAGGGACTCAAATCCTGCAGTGGCAGACGTGTCCCCCTGCTTAAGCCAGTACATGTCCAGGCCCGTCTGAAGTTTGCTAGAGTGCATTTGGATGATCCAGAAAAGGATTGGGGAGAATGTCATATGGTCAGATGAAACCAAAATATAACTTTTTGGTAAAAACTCAACTCGTCGTGTTTGGAGGACAAAGAATGCTGAGTTGCATCCAAAGAACACCATACCTACTGTGAAGCATGTGGGGTGGAAACATCATGCTTTGGGGCTGTTTTTCTGCAAAGGGACCAGGACGACTGATCCGTGTAAAAGGAAAGAATGAATGGGGCCATGTATCGTGAGATTTTGAGTGAAAACCTCCTTCCATCAGCAAGGGCATTGAAGATGAAACGTGGCTGGGTCTTTCAGCATGACAATGATCCCAAACACACCGCCCGGGCAACGAAGGAGTGGCTTCGTAAGAAGCATTTCAAGGTCCTGGAGTGGCCTAGCCAGTCTCAGATCTCAACCCCATAGAAAATCTTTGGAGTGGGAGTTGAAAGTCCGTGTTGCCCAGCGACAGCCCCAAAACATCACTGCTCTAGAGGAGATCTGCATGGAGGAATGGGCCAAAATACAGCAACAGTGTGTGAAAACCTTGTGAAGACTTACAGAAAACGTTTGACCTGTGTCATTGCCAACAAAGGGTATATAACAAAGTATTGAGAAACTTTTGTTATTGACCAAATACTTATTTTCCACCATAATTTGCAAATAAATTCATTAAAAATCCTACAATGTGATTTTCTGGATTTTTTTTTCTCATTTTGTCTGTCATAGTTGACGTGTACCTATGATGAAAATTACAGGCCTCTCTCATCTTTTTAAGTGGGAGAACTTGCACAATTGGTGGCTGACTAAATACTTTTTTTCCCCACTGTACGTTCATCTCTAGGAGACAGAACGCGTCTCCTTCCTGAGCGGTATGAAGGCTGCGTGGTCCCATGGTGTTTATACTTGCGTACGATTGTTTGTACAGATGAACGTGGTACCTTCAGGCGTTTGGAAATTGCTCCCAAGGATGAACCAGACTTGTGGAGGTCTACAATTTTTTTGGGCTGATTTATTTTGATTTTCCCATGATGCACTGAGTTTGAAGGTAGGCCTTGAAATACATCCACAGGTACACCTCCAATTGACTCAAATTATGTAAATTAGCCTATCAAAAGCTTCTAAAGCCATGACATCATTTTCTGGAATTTTCCAAGCTGTTTAAAGGCACAGTCAACTTAGTGTATGTAAACGTCTGACTCACTGGAATTGTGATACAGTGAATTATAAGTGAAATAATCTGTCTGTAAACAATTGTTGGAAAAATTACTTGTGTCATGCACAAAGTAGATGTCCTAACCGACTTGCTAAAACTATAGTTTGTTAACAAGAAATGTGTGGAGTGGTTGAAAAACGAGTTTTAATGACTCCAACCTAAGTGTATGTAAACTTCCGACTTCAACTGTATTATGAAAGGTATGGGACCAACTGGTCTGTCTTGGGTATTGTGGTTGTCTCCTGAGTGGCGCAGTGGTCTAAGGCACTGCATCGCAGTGTTAACTGTGCCACTAGAGATCCTGGTTCGAATCCAGGCTCTGTCGCAGCCGGCCGCGACCGGGAGACTCATGGGCGGCGCACAATTGGCCCAGCGTCGTCCAGTGTAGGGGAGGGAATGGCCGGCAGGGATGTAGCTCAGTTGATAGAGCATGGTGTTTGCAATGCCAGGGTTGTGGGTTCGTTTCCCAGTATAAAAAAAAAATGTATTCACTAACTGTAAGTCGCTCTGGATAAGAGCGTCTGCTAAATGACTAAAATGTAAATGTTGTGGAAAGGGGACGGTTTGTGATGTGTTTGAATGGCCAGAGATCTGCCATGATAAATGGTACTTTTCATTACCAGCCTATTTACCTCTGTGCTTATTAAAGATTCTCTCTGAGATTAGAGCTGCTTGAGATTGCCTTGCTTTGCGAGCCAAATCAGACAATGTATGCAGTACAATATTTTAGCACAACACTAAATCTCAGAATAGTCCTACCCTTGCTTTGAGATTACTGCCTTTCATGTGAAATGTAATATGCTTGATAATGACTGACTGATGTTCTGAAGACGACAATATAGTTAGGAGATGTATTAAAGAAAGGTAATGAATGCTTTTTGAAATGTGAATGTTAATTTAAGACCTTGAGATTTATCAAACAGACATGTACAGGCAATCACAATATTTCCTGTTGAAATTGACAAAAATAGATTGGTTGTTCCGTACTGTGTTTTCTCCCAGAGTTCCTGTCACAGTGTGTTATTACAGTAAGGTATACTCTAGGACGCTGATATAGCCCTTGAACAGGGTGGAGCTTTGATCAAGACTAGGTTATTTCCCTGAGAATAGTCCAACTGGCCTCCCGAGAAGCGCAGCGATCAAAGGCACTGCATCGCAGTGCTGAGGCGCCACTACAGCCTCGGGTTCAATCCCAGGCCAGCCGTGACCGGGAGACCCGTGGAGCGGCGCACAATTGGCCCAGTGTCGTCCGGGTTAGGGGAGGGTTTGGCCGGCAGGGATTTTCTTGTCTCATCGTGCTCTAGCGACTCCTTGTGGCGGACCGGGCGCCTGCAAGCTGACTTCGATCGTCACATTGGTGCGGCTGGCTTCCGGGTTGAGCGAGCGGTGTGTCAAGAAGCAGTGCGGCTTGGCAGGGTTGTGTGTCGGAGGACGCATGGCTTTCGACCTTCGCCTCTCCCGAGTCCGTAGGGGAGTCGCAGCAATGAGACAAAATCGTAACTACGAAATTGGATATCACGAAAAAGGGGGTAAAGTAAAAAGAAATATACAGTATATATATATATACCAAACAAAATTTGCAATATCTTCTGATGACAGTGCTTCCTGCTGGGAGCGAGATGGGAGGTAGTGAGAGGGAAGAACAAGTGATGATGGAGGGAAATAGATACAGCACACAGAGGACTCATTCAATGGGTATGAATACAGCCTCGTAGTAGAGATGCTTGAAATGGACCCTTGTGACCGACAGTGTGGTCAGTATGTTTGACGTTCGCTGCTGGGAAACATTGGCAGGTTCCCAACTGCTGTGTAAAGTCTTGTTCCCACCAGCACGCTGCGAGGCTTCCTGTATCGGCCCTGAGGATCGGCCCTGAGGATCGGCCCTGAGGATCGGCCCTGAGGATCGGCCCTGAGGATCGGCCCTTCAGGGTGCGGTTTCAGCAGTGTGTGTGTGCTGCTCTCGTGTGCTCTACTACTGTATACTGAGAAGAACTCTCCAAGAGATCTCACATTGAGATTTCATCAGTGAGCTAGCCTAGAATTAATATCGTAATTTAAAGTCACACATTGCCTGTCAGCTAAATTCAGTGTCCTTTGGGTAGGCTGAGTCATTTAATTATCTCAAAGAGTAATTGCTTTTTGTTTTGAGAGACTGTTACTAACTAATTAGGAGGTATATTACTTCTTCCCAGCTCGTAACCAAGAGCTTTAGGTCATGCTGTTGTTCATGCCTGAAGGTCATTAGGAAGTTCTGTCTCTGAATGCCTCAATATTTTAATTTCGCCTTTGGGTTTGTCTCGTTTGAACCAAATATAAGTGTGAACTCTGGAGCCGATACATATGAATGTGAACTCTGGGGCCGATGAATGTGAACTCTGGGGTCGATACATATGAATGTGAACTCTGGGGCCGATACATATGAATGTGAACTCTGGAGCCGATACATATGAATGTGAACTCTGGGGCCGATGAATGTGAACTCTGGGGCCGATACATATGAATGTGAACTCTGGGGCCGATACATATGAATGTGAACTCTGGGGCCGATACATATGAATGTGAACTCTGGGGCCGATACATATGAATGTGAACTCTGGGGCTGATACATATGAATGTGAACTCTGGGGCCGATACATATGAATGTGAACTCTGGGGCCGATACATATGAATGTGAACTCTGGGGCCGATCCATATGAATGTGAACTCTGGGGCCGATCCATATGAATGTGAACTCTGGAGCCGATACATATGAATGTGAACGCTGGGGCCGATCCATATGAATGTGAACGCTGGAGCTCATACATCAACCAGTTGCCACCTAGTCTCAGGTGAATTTAAGAGGAGGGAGAGACAACGTGTTTTTCCATTGTAAGCTAAACCGCACCAATTAAAAATGGTAGGAGGGGTAGGCATGCTGATTATGCTACACAGTAGGGGTGACATATTTCTACAAAGGACTCTTTCGTTAGATAGCATTCACATACATTTACCCTTTTCCACTGTGTGGTAGTGGCCCCGTAGACACAACAGTGTCATGGTGGGTTAGCTGAGCTGTGTTGATGGGTGTTATGACCGCTGCAGGAGACAGCCAGCTAACGCTGATATGAACAAAGGAGACCATACTGCACAGGAGAGAGGAGGGGATGGCTATTCTCAACGCTCAATTAAACACAGATTCAATATTTTAAATGGCCTCAGCACTGGGGGAAGAAATGTCTGACTGTACTCGTGGTACAGGAGTAGACTTCGCCTTGGGGTCTTCCTTAATGGCGTCTATTTTGGAAAATCTTTGGTGCATATTTCACTGAAAAAGACAGTAGTCTAAGTAGTCCTTTTGAGTAAACAAAATGGGGGAAGCTGAGAAGACCTCCATGCTCATAAGACCAAAGACCCCCCCTCAGCCTTCTTCGTGGACTGGAGTGCTGAACCCTGAATGCTGTCTTTGTGAGGTAAACACCCTGCAGCCTGCAGTGAGTGATGCAGCAATGAGAAGCATGATGTCCAGAATCACTCTCTCCCCAGCCACATTGATGTGCTAGTCTCAAATAGCATTGTGTTGATCAAGACTGGCCAGTCACTGTCTGTCTACTACTTCAGTGTGGTCATGCTGAATGTCCTGGCAACAGTTGCTGTGACAACGATGCCTAAGGCTCGGCAGCATGACTCTTTTAATTGCATCAATAACTACCTGGAGTCCCCTGCCTCCCGGGGGCTTTGCAGCAGTGATGGTGATGGATTTGATCACTTCAGTAATAAAGGACTGTGATCGCAGCTGCTTTCTCTCCAATAGAGCAGCTCAAGAGGTTTAGGATATTAATCCCACTGGCCCAATGTCAGGAGGGATGTTTTCAGACCTTCCAAGACCATTAGATTGTAATGATTGGGTTTTTCATTACAGGAGCATCGAGTTCAGCCAGTGAAAGATGAATCTGTGGTAGGATTTACATTCATAATGACTGAAATGTTTTCTATTGCACTGCTCTGCTTGTAAAAACCTAACCGGTCCTCTGTAAATGGATCCAGCTCCTGTTCCTCTGGTATAAACTTCCAGCCCATCGGACAAGGTATCGTATTGTAGGGAAACAAAAGGGGCATCGGTGTGGGTCACATAACCTGCTGTGGCCCACTAACTGCTCCCACTGACTGGGTAATAAACTGTCATCCCTTGTGGCTGATTCTTCACACCTTGATGAGCACTCTTTTCTGGCCTTATGAAGGCCTGCCGTGTGCACCAACACAGAGCAGAGCAGACCTGAGCAGCCCGGAGATCAGTGATACAAGGAAGGTTTTTGCGGTTTCCATTGCTTGGAAGCCCGTGCTTTCCAAATACTGTATATGAAGTAAACATTAGATGAGCCAAGTGTTCATGTCTGTAACTCGCCAAATTTGGCTGGCCAGCTATAGCAGAAGACTTTGGACAAAGGACCAAAAAAATAATAAAATCAATGTGTTTTTATTAATGATTTACATTTACATTTACATTTTAGTCATTTAGCAGACGCTCTTATCCAGAGCGACTTACAGGAGCAATTAGGGTTAAGTGCCTTGCTCAAGGGCACATTTACGCCATTTAGCAGACGCTCTTATCCAGAGCGACTTACAAATTGGTGCATTCACCCTATAGCTAGTGGGAAACCCACTTTACAAATTTTTTTTTTTTTTTTTTTTTGGGGGGGGGTTGGGGTAAGGGGGTGTAGAAGGATTACATTATCCTATCCCAGGTATTCCTTAAAGAGGTGGGGTTTCAAATGTCTCCGGAAGGTGGTGAGTGACTCCGCTGTCCTGGCGTCGTGAGGGAGCTTGTTCCACCATTGGGGTGCCAGAGCAGCGAACAGTTTTGACTGGGCTGAGCGGGAGCTATGCTTCCGCAGAGGAAGGGGAGCCAGCAGGCCAGAGGTGGATGAACGCAATGCCCTCGTTTGGGTGTAGGGACTGATCAGAGCCTGAAGGTACGGAGGTGCCGTTCCCCTCACTGCTCCATAGGCAAGCACCATGGTCTTGTAACGGATGCGAGCTTCAACTGGAAGCCAGTGGAGTGTGCGGAGGAGGGGGTGACGTGAGAGAACTTGGGAAGGTTGAACACCAGACGGGCTGCGGCATTCTGGATGAGTTGTAGGGGTTTAATGGCACAGGCAGGGAGCCCAGCCAACAGCGAGTTGCAGTAATCCAGACGGGAGATGACAAGTGCCTGGATTAGGACCTGTGCCACTTCCTGTGTAAGGCAGGGTCGTACTCTCCGAATGTTGTAGAGCGTGAACCTGCAGGATCGGGTCACCGCCTTGATGTTAGCGGAGAACGACAGGGTGCTGTCCAGGGTCACGCCAAGGCTCTTCGCACTCTGGGAGGAGGACACAACGGAGTTGTCAACCGTGATGGCGAGGTCATGGAACGGGCAGTCCTTCCCCGGGAGGAAGAGCAGCTCCGTCTTGCCAGGGTTCAGCTTGAGGTGGTGATCCGTCATCCATACTGATATGTCTGCCAGACATGCAAAGATGCGATTCGCCACCTGGTTATCAGAAGGGGGAAAGGAGAAGATTAGTTGTGTATCGTCAGCGTAGCAATGATAGGAGAGGCCATGTGAGGATATGACAGAGCCAAGTGACTTGGTGTATAGGGAGAATAGGAGAGGGCCTAGAACTGAGCCCTGGGGGACACCAGTGGTGAGAGCACGTGGTGCGGAGACAGCTTATCGCCACGCCACTTGGTAGGAGTGACCGGTCAGGTAGGACGCAATCCAGGAGTGAGCCGCGCCGGAGATGCCCAGCTCGGAGAGGGTGGAGAGGAGGATCTGATGGTTGACAGTATCAAAGGCAGCAGACAGGTCTAGAAGGACAAGAGCAGAGGAGAGAGAGTTAGCTTTAGCAGTGCGGAGAGCCTCCGTGACACAGAGAAGAGCAGTCTCAGTTGAATGACCAGTCCTGAAACCTGACTGGTTTGGATCAAGGAGGTCATTTTGAGAGAGATAGCAAGAGAGTTGGCTAAAGACGGCACGCTCAATAGTTTTGGAAAGAAAAGAAAGAAGGGATACTGGTCTGTAGTTGTTGACGTCAGTGGGATCGAGTGTTGGTTTTTTGAGAAGGGGTGCAACTCTCGCTCTCTTGAAGACGGAAGGGACATAGCCAGCGGTCAAGGATGAGTTGATCAGCGAGGTGAGGTAGGGGAGAAGGTCACCGGAGATGGTCTGGAGAAGAGAGGAGGGGATGGGGTCAAGCGGGCAGGTTGTTGGGCGGCCTGCAGTCACAAGTCGCAGGATTTTATCTGGAGAGAGAGGGGAGAAAGAAGTCAAAGCATAGGGTAGGGCAGTGTGAGTAGGACCAGCAGTGTCATTAGACTTAATAAACGAGGATCGGATGTCGTCAACCTTCTTTTCAAAGTGGTTGACGAAGTCATCCACAGAGAGAGAGGAGGGGGGGAGGGGGGGGGGGATTCAGCAGGGAGGAGAAGGTGGCAAAGAGCTTCCTAGGGTTAGAGGCAGATGCTTGGAATTTAGAGTGGTAGAAAGTGGCCTTAGCAGCAGAAACCGATGAAGAAAATGTAGAGAGGAGGGAGTGAAAAGATGCCAGGTCGGCAGGGAGTTTAGTTTTCTTCCATTTCCGCTCCGCTGCCCGGAGCTCTGTTCTGTGAGCTCGCAATGAGTCATCAAGCCACGGAGCTGGAGGGGAGGACCGAGCCGGCCGGGAGGATAGGGGACACAGAGAGTCAAAGGATGCAGAAAGGGAGGAGAGGAGGGTTGAGGAGGCAGAATCAGGAGATTGGAGGGAGAAGGATTGAGCAGAGGGAAGAGATGATAGGATGGAAGAGGAGAGAGTAGTGGGAGAGAGAGAGCGTAGGGGCAGAGTGAGTAGTGTTGGAGGAGAGCGAGAGAGAAAAGGACACAAAGTAGTGGTCGGAGACATGGAGGGGAGTTGCAGTGAGATTAGTAGAAGAGCAGCATCTAGTAAAGATGAGGTCAAGCGTATTGCCTGCCTTGTGAGTAGGGGGGGACGGTGAGAAGGGTGAGGTCAAAAGAGGAGAGGAGTGGAAAGAAGGAGGCAGAGAGAAATGAGTCAAATGTAGACGTAGGGAGGTTGAAATCCCCCAAAACTGTGAAGGGTGAGCCATCCTCAGGAAAGGAGCTTATCAAGGCGTCAAGCTCATTGATGAACTCTCCAAGGGAACCTGGAGGGCGATAGATGACAAGGATATTAAGCTTAAATGGGTTAGTGACGGTGACAGCATGGTATTCAAATGAGGAGATAGACAGATGGGTTAGGGGAAAAATTGAGAATGTCCACTTGGGAGAGATGAGGATTCCTGTGCCACCACCCCTCTGACCAGATGCTCTCGGGGTATGCGAGAACACATGGTCAGACGAGGAGAGAGCAGAAGGAGTAGCAGTGTTTTCAGTGGTAATCCATGTTTCCGTCAGCGCCAGGAAGTCGAGGGAATGGAGGTTAGCATAGGCTGGGATGAAGTCAGCTTTGTTGGCAGCAGAACGGCAGTTCCAGAGGCTGCCTGAGACCTGGAACTCCAGGTGTGGGGTGCGTGCAGGGACCACCAGGTTAGAGAGGCAGCAGCCACGCGGTGTGAGGCGTTTGTGTGGCCTGTGCGGAGAGGAGAGAACAGGGATAGGCAGAGGCATAGTTGACAGGCTGTAGCAAATGGCTACAATAATGCAGAGGAGATCGGAATGAAATGAATTAAACATCAGGGAAAGGAGAGAGTAGGGCCTCCCTCGCCAAAACTTACACCTCAGAAACTTTTGTTTCACTGAACCACCCGAATAAAAACTCTCCCAACTTCCACTTTAGAAATTAGAATTGTTGTGAACTACAGCAGTTCAATGTTTCAAGGAATGGACTCAACTTGCTTTGTTCAGCTAGCTAAATATGACACCATGGCTGACTAGCATGCTAGCATCCAATAACACACAAATATAGTGTATTTAGCAGCTACAGTACAGTTGGCTGGTCGTGTTGGCTAACTAGCAATGGCTACTGTGTTGACTTTGTTTGAGACACGGCTAACTAGCTGGCTAGCTTCGTGCAACTCGGCATGGCCGAATATAATGCTAACCTACAATAACTATCCACAACAGCCCGCGATGCCTACCTACAATAACCAACTACGTTCTAAATACATAATTAAGCCTTACTCGACAAAGCCCAAGCTATGTACAAAGCCAAACTTACCCGACGCCGGCTGATATTTGTCTTCTGCAATCAGTAGGTGTAATTAAGTACAGTAGCTACTAACTACCTAACGCTGATGCCTCAGATAATGAAGTTAGAAAAACGGCTGAAATGGTAGGTAGCTAGCTGGCTTAATTACAGGTACTCTTAAGCATGAATAACATTGGAAACAGCTATCCACCGTTGCTAAACGTTACCAGTAGTTACCCGCTAGCTAGCTAGCCTCGTGCTCCGCCGTAAACAATAGTTACCTACAATAGTAACCTACAGAAACCTACAATAACTCGCTAAAATAACTGCCTAAATAAACTAACCTACAATACTTAACTACCTACCTACAGTCAAATACATGTTTTAAGCTTAACTCAGCGCCATAAAAGAAGCCAAGCTTACCTCCTGCTAGAGAAAAACACAACCTCTCCCAACGATGACCGGGACACAACAATGATGTTGAATCTGTAGGAGTAGCAATGGTTGTCTTGTTGGCTGTGATGTGTTGGGGTACATGTAGTTGGGGGATGTGAACGGCGATTGAAGGGAGTGACAGACCGAGAGCACCATTTCTCATTTTTCAGGATAAGAGAAACAGTCAAGCTCTTTTAACCAAAGACACCAAAACCTTCCTGTGATGTTACTGGAGAAAAAATAATTGCTGGCAGTTAATGTTTCTCCCCAATTTCATGATATGCAATTGGTAGTTACAATCTTGTCTCATCGCTGCAACTCCCCAACATACTCAGGAGAGGCGAAGGTTGAGAGTCATGCGTCCTCCGAAACATGACCTACCAAACCGCGCTGCTTCTTCACACACTGCACGCTTAACCCGGAAGCCAGCCGCACCAATGTGTCGGAGGAAACACCTTCCAACTGACAACTGAAAGTCAGCTTGCAGGCACCCGGCCCGCCACAAGGAGTCGCTAGAGCACGCTGAGCCAAGGAAATCCCCCCCCGGGCCAAACCCTCCCCTAACCCGGACGACGCGGGGCCAATTGTGTGCCGCCCCATGGGCGAACCCAATACAGTGCCTTAGACCACTGCGCCACTCGGCAGGCCCTAGCTTTAGCTTCTGCTATATAACAATGTCTTAGATCACTGGGATAGGATTACTATGGATGGCTTGTTTCTACATGCTGTGTGGTAAACTCTAGGGCTGATCCCATTTAGTCGACAGTCGCAAATTATAAATATATAGACACAGTGAGGGGAAAAAGTATTTGATCCCCTGCTGATTTTGTACGTTTGCCCACTGACAAAGACATGATCAGTCTATAATTTTAATGGTAGGTTTATTTGAACAGTGAGAGACAGAATAGCAACAAAAACATCCAGAAAAACGCATGTCAAAAAATTTATGAATTCATGTAACAATACACTGACATTATTCATCTCAGTGTTGTCATCATAGATACATGTGGTGTTGATACAGAATGACAGTGTTCAGTAATGATTAATAAATGGTGAGCAAACTGTAAATGCCTTACAAATTGTTTATTACTGAACACTATAAAGTGTTAACCATGATTGCATATTCTTGCATTTTACCCTCAACTACTTACACAATACACCATTGAGATAGACTAGGACGTTATCTGATATCATGCATTATTGTACATTTCAACTTTACAACACTTGATGAAGGCATTGTGTCACAATTGAGCCACTAGAGGGTAATGTTAAACAACATATAGAATGAATCTTGACGTCCTCGGAATGTACTATTGGAATACTTACTTTCTATCATTAAATAACATGGAACAACCACAGACTTTGGTATTTGGAATATACAACCCTAAATGACTACAATGTATTTTATAAAACAAGCTTATGCCTTCATATGCCTTCTCCAAGTCATTCCATTCCAATCCATCCAAATCATTCTGCATCAACACCACATGTATCTATGATGACAACACTGAGATGAGTAATGTCAGTGTATTGTTACATGAAAGAAGCAATTACAACAAAATAGTATAACATAACTATGTTAAACTAGGGAATAAAAACATAGGAACTATACATGCCTTAACTTCAGAGTTAAAATATGTTTAGCTGTTACTTAGAACCGTGGATAAAAGAAAGCATAAATTATTGGATTAATTAAGGAAAAAATAGTTTTTGCTGCTTTTTTTGCTGCTTTTCTCTCAGACTTATTTGCCTGTACAGTTTTATTTGCCTGTACAAACATATCAATAGCATGTAAAGTAGGTAGTTTGCTATAAATTCGCCTAAGCAAACTGCACTATCAATTTAGGAGTCTACAATTTCACCATGTTCAACCTGCAGATCGATGTGCCTCAGAGACTGGAGTCTAACACTTGCAACGGCAGATATACTTGTGAGGAGATGGGAAACGTTGTCCATATAATGTCAATGGGCTGCGCGGTGCATTCTGGGTGATTCTGGGACAAGGAGCGCCCTCCTTCATAGAGTGAATGGGAGTCTATTGTGCGCTATCTTAAAAACCCAACATTAGCAAGTATTTCGTCAACAGGAAGTACAACATTACAAATCTAATAATGACTTTGCTATCTGTAATATCGTGTAGCTTTGGAATCGTGACATTACGTACTTTTGAGGAGAATAAGCACATTTCTCGACATACAGAGAAGGGGTTAAGTGACGATTAGCTCAGCAACCGCATGACGCAGCAAGACAATGTGAACGCGATTGGTTGACAGTCAGCTGGGTGGGGCGTTATACGTTCCTTCATTCATTGGATTCCTATCTCCTTTCTATAATATCTCTGGCAACAGCACCATGCAATGCACCCTGGACTAAAGAGGCAGACTGATAGGAAAAATGTGCTAGACCCTCCGTTAAATTACACATTTCTCGAGGTAGGAATATCACTAAAATATGATCAATGGCTCATTCGAGAGTAGACATCCTCCCGAGTTATGACATCAGCCAATATTGAAATCTGACATGTATGATAGACATTGTCGCGATCTTAAAGTAGTATTCCTATTAACTTCCAGTGTAGTGAGAGCGACTTTATCACAGTGAACGTCATACCGGACAGATTTCTGCCTGTGTCACGTTCGTTCATAGACGGGTCAGACCAAGGCGCAGAATGATATGCATACATGTTTATTTAAACTTAATAAACACTTGACAAAACATTAAACGAAACGTGAAGTCCAAGGTAGACACAAACAACATACCTTACATGGAACAAGATCCCACAACTCAATCGTGCCAATAGGCTGCCTAAGTATGGTCCCCAATCAGAGACAACGAGCGAGAGGGCATAGGCCCACCCACTGGGGAGCCAGGCACAGCCAATCAGAATGAGTTTTTCTCCACAAAAGCGGTTTATTACAGACAGAAATACTCATCAGCACCACCCCACCCCCCATCCCCCCTTAGACGATCCCGCAGGTGAAGAAGCCGGATGTGGAGGTCCTGGGCTGACATGGGTAAATGTGGTCTGCAGTTGTGAGGCCGGTTGGACGTACTGCCAAATTCTCTAAAACGACGTTGTAGGCAGCTTATGGTAGAGAAATTAACATGAAATTCTCTGGCAACAGCTCTAGTGGACATTTCTGCAGTCAGCATGCCAATTCCACGCTCCCTCAAAATATCAGACATCTGTGGCATTGTGTGACAAAACAGCACATTTTAAAGTGGTATTTTATTGTCCCTAACACAACGTGCACCTGTGTAATGATCATGCTGTTTAATCAGCTTGTTGATATGCCACACTTGTCAGGTGGATGGATTATCTTTGCGAAGGAGAAATGCTCACTAACAGGGATATAAAGGAATGTGTGCACAAAATTTGAGAGAAATAAGCTTTTTGTGCGTATGTAAGATTTCTGGGATTTTTTATTTCAGCTCATGAAACATGGGACCAACACTTTACATGTTGAGTTTATATTTTTGTTCAGTGTAGAACCACGGAGAGTTACTGCAAGTCTCAAAGAAAACAGGAGCTGCCTCCACTATTCCAGCACCATTTCAACTTTAACATTTCAACATCATCAAATCACCTATGCTTAGTCTAATACATTGACAACTGAAATATACCAAAAACAATTTAGTCCAATCTGTCACGTTGTATAATGATTTGAAGACAGGCGCAGGAATACGTAGGGCTTTTAATTACTCCACCCAACACAAGGTACGTCATGAAAAACAACTGGTACGAAGCCCAAAATAAAAACATATATATATAACACTGGGATGTAACCCAAACAAAAGAGTTAGGTGTAAACCTCCAAACAAATAAACGAGACGAGACCCATAATAACCAGAGCACAATACATGGTACTCACGAGACCTACGGACATCGGATATTAATCGTCAAGGACAATGGGGAACAGAGGGCACATATATATACACAAACTAATCAGGGGGAATGGGAACCAGGTGTGCGTAATGAGACAAGACAGTCCGGGGTTGGTGGTAATGATCCATGTCAGTGACGCCTAGAAGGCCGGTGACGTAGACCTCCGGAGCTGGTGAACGGAATGAGCAGCAGTACAGGGGGGATCCGTGACACAATCAACATAAGCTAAATATGATGTGGCTGTACATGGACTCTGTCATACAGTCAGTGGCGACCCGTCATTCAGGGCAGGTGGGGAGCCCCACCTGTTTTGAGCCCTACCTGTTTAGCTAAAATTAAATAAATGAAAAACTACAGATTAAATAATTGGCCTGTTTTACATGTTATTTTGGCATTAATTTGTGTTACATATCAGTTTCCAAACAATGTAAAAAAAAAAACTTGCATTATTAAAGCTGCATACAAACATGGTCTCTTGAGTAAGAAAGCTCCAAAATGCAGATGTTTCAGCCTAGCTCAGTGTTTCTGTGGTGGAGGGACAGCCAGCGAAAGCACAGAGCGTAGGCCCTGGTCATTTTCTCTAGTTGCGCCGTGATTGGCTCAATGTTCTGTCACTGATTGAGACACTACGTCATTGCAGAATCTACAGGGAGAGCTAGGCAGTTCAAGCCTCCTGGGGTGTTGCCATAGATTTATATTAGAAGTGTTCAAGGTCATTGGCCACAGATAAAATCACTTCATATCTACCGTAGCTTTGATTGGACTGATCATGTCAACATCATACTTTCGAAATCTTAGCTAGCAAGCTTGCTAGCTAGACAAGCAGTCATAATCTTGAATCAAGCTGACAATCTACTGGCAATTCCTTTTCAATCCTTTTCATATGAAGATAAATAATTGATAAAACGTATCGGTGCTCATTGGCCATTGGACATAAACATTACACAACAAGTTGGAAATCGCAAATTCAACTATGAGTGGTTTGGAAGGAATCAAAGGCTAACTGCAAGCATTGCAAAGCAATCACTAGCCTGTTATTCAGTGGATTGGGGGTGTGGTCCCATGTCTTGGTTTAACGGTCTCTTTTCCAAGCTTAAAATGATACATTCAGCATTGGTCATGCTGTCAATCCAGAATGATTTCTACCACGCTCAAAACAACTGTTAACTCGGAACTGGGAAATCTGACAACTGGGATCGCTGACGTCATCATGATTCAACTTTGTTTTTTTCCCCCGAGTTATATAGTATGATGTCTTCATGCCTTCATGTTTATCTGCCATTTGGGTCCACATTCTGTACGTGATGTGTTTGTATATGTGTGTTAATATACGTATGTGTTTTGTCCCTCCAGTCTCCCCCAGGATCTGTGGTCAGAACCAGGTCCCAGAAAATGTGAGTGTGTTGGTGAACAACCCTGTGTCTCTAACCAGTGAGGCCTCTGGCATCCCTCTTCCTGCTATCACCTGGCTGAACGATGGAAACACAGCAGCACAGGAGACCGCAGCAGACACTTCAACCTCAACGTACTGGGTATGAACACTACCACTACTCTCACTACATTAATGTCAGAGTGCTGCCAGGTCAGGGGTCATTCCAGAGCAGCTCTCAGATGCTGTTGAGTCTGAATTAATATAGAGATCGGGTAACACTTTATAATTACACCTTGTAATAAAGCATTTATAATGGATTAGTAAATAGTTTATTCATCATTTATATATAATTACTCCAACATTTGTACATTTTAATAAGCTAGTTATTCACACATTTATAAACAACTTTTAAAGTATTTAATAATGATTCATAAGATAATTAATAAGTTGTTTAAAGCTGCAATATGTAACTTTCTGGGCGACCCGACCAAATTCACATAGAAATGTGACTTATAGCTCTGTCATTCTCATTGGAAGCAAGTCTAAGAAGCGTTAGATATGTTCTATGTGCATATTTCTATGCTTCCCGTTCTTAAGTTTAGTTTTTGAGTCTTTTACTTTTGGTTTGGTAAACCAGCTTCAAACAACCGAAAATACAAAATGTTTCGTTATGGAAAATGTGTTTCACAGTGGTTTAGATGGTACAATGATTCTCTACACTTAACTTACTTGTTTCGTCACATAAACTGAAATTATGGGAACTATCAGAATATTTGCAACCGGGAAATGGCAGAGTGCATCTTTAATAGTATATCTTTAATATAGGTACTTATAAACCAATTACAAATCATTTGTAAAGTATTTTTGCAGTCCCAAATCTAAAGTGAGGACTATTCATACTTTCTTAATACTTTATAAATGTTTTGAGTGACCAGTGTAATTTCTCACAAAAAGACGGACATTCCATTGGTAGACATTCCAGCAGTACCTGATGCTCCTTAAAGGTAGACTCAGCAATTTGACGTAGATGCAGAAAATAAACAGCATAGTGGGTCAATATCTGCAACTACTAAGAGCGTTGAAACATGAGGCTCAACTTCTCCGCTCCACATGGAATTGTTTTAAGATCGTCATACCAAGGATAATTTATCTTTGATTTAGAATTTTAGGGCACCCCTTTAGGTATCAAAAACATTTATAAAAACATTGAATTTGGTCTTACTGCTATTAGCCCATAGAAACGCATTGAATAACAGATTAATGCATGGTAAAACACATAGTAAAAAAAATAATCTGAAGTAAGTTTGTTTTGAAGGCTTTCCTATATCTGAGAGATATAAGTACGATTGTATTTCTTTTACACATATTTCACCCCTTTTTGGGGGCACTAAACTACTTCCATATGTACTTCCATAAATGTTTTAAGTTGGTACCGGGCTACCTTCAGGTGTGGCTTGTGAGGCTTGTGGGCGCCCTAGAGCAAAACATACTCACCTTTCCACAGAGGGGTCATATTAGTGTGTAGCCCAAACTGTTCGGACATTACAGACAGAAGTCCTGTGATGCTTGTGGGGGTCGTAGAGCAAAATCACTGACATGTTTGTGTTCATGAGACCGTTCGGATGCTACAGACCGATTTTTGGCAGATGCCGATATTGGCGGATGTGGTGGATTGGGATGCAGCCCATGCAAGAAAAACAGATATCTCTCGCTTAAACAGACAGATTTGTATGGGGATTTTTTAAATTATGCTAATTCGATTTTCTTACAGTAATGTAAATGTTTTGCTAATTTTGTCAACCTTGCAAACACAAACTAATCATAAAACAGGAAGATGTAGCCTACACACCATCTGATGAACCGACCAGTTTTTCTCCTGTGGATTTCTATTCCTTCATTACTACTGAAATTCAGGTTGACATATATAACCTATAGACTATTTTCACACTTTGCTTCGATGTGCCGCACTTTTTACTCTGCCTTGAAAGGTATTCTCTGAAGTCTAAGACGTTCGGGGTGACAGTGGGTAAGGGGCAGGGAGGGTTATAATCTGACAATTTTTTTAAGATAAAGAAACAAGGTTTTGAAGTGTGTCCTGTATTAATGAGTAGGTGTGTCCAATCTGTTGACTGGAACTGTATATACAACTCTGGAAAAAATGAAGAGACCACTGAAAAAAATATACGTTTCTCTGGTTTGACTATTTATAGGTATGTGTTTAGGTGAAATTAACATTTTTGTTTTATTCTATAAACTACTGACAACATTTCTCCCAAATTCCAAATAAAAATATTGTCATTTAAAGCATTTATTTGCAGAAAATGACATCTGGTCAACATAACAAAACAGATGCAGGCTTGTCAGACCTCGAATAATGCAAAGAAAATAAGTTAATTTTCATTTTTAAACAACACAATACTAATGTTTTAACTTTAAGGAAGAGTTGAGAAATCAATATTTGGTGGAATAACCCTGATTTTCAATCACAGCTTTCATGCGTCTTGGCATGCTCTCCACCAGTCTTTCACATTGATGTTGGGTGACTTAATGCCACTCCTGGCGCAAAAATTCAAGCAGCTCAGCTTTATTTGATGG
Source organism: Coregonus clupeaformis (assembly GCF_020615455.1). Classification (NCBI taxonomy): domain Eukaryota; kingdom Metazoa; phylum Chordata; class Actinopteri; order Salmoniformes; family Salmonidae; genus Coregonus; species Coregonus clupeaformis. The sequence continues at coordinate 18,500 of NW_025534262.1, forward strand.
CTTGTGACCATCCAACTTCCTCTTGATCACATTCCAGAAGTTTTCAATGGGGTTCAGGTCTGGAGATTGTGCTGGCCATGACAGGGTCTTGATCTGGTGGTCCTCCATCCACACCTTGATTGACCTGGCTGTGTGGCATGGCGCATTGTCCTGCTGGAAAAACCAATCCTCAGAGTTGGGGAACAATGTCAGAGCAAAAGGAAGCAAGTTTTCTTCTAGGACAACCTTGTACGTGGCTGCCTCCCGAGTGGCCCAGTGGTCTAAGGCACTGCATCGCAGTGGTAGCTGTGCCACTAGAGATCCTGGTTCGAAACCAGGCTCTGTCGTAGCTGGCCGCGACCGGGAGACCCATGGGGCGGCGCACAATTGGCCCAGCGTCGTCTAGGGTAGGGGAGGGAATGGCCGGCAGGGATGTAGCTCAGTTGGTAGAGCATGGCGTTTGCAACGCCAGGGTTGTGGGTTCGATTCCCACGGGGGGTATGAAAAAACTAAAAAAGCAATTAAAAAAATAAAATAATAATGTATGCACTCACTAACTGTAAGTCGCACTAGATAAGAGCGTCTGCTAAATGACTAAAATGTCAATGTTGATTCATGCGTCCTTCACAAAGACAAATCTGCCCGATTCCAGCATTGCTGAAGCACCCCCAGATCATCACCGATCCTCCACCAAATTTCAGAGAAGATGACCTTACTCCAGTCCTCTACGGTCCAATCCAAATGGTATTTTGCAAACCTCAGCCTGGCTCTTCTTTGCTTCTCATTGATGAAGGGCTTTTTTCTAGCTTTGCACGACTTCAGCCCTGCCCCTAGGAGCCTGTTTTGAACCGTCCTCGCTGTGCACTTCACCCCAGCTGCCATTTGCCATTATTTTTGTAGGTCACTTGATGTCATCCTACAGTTGTTGAGTGACATTCGAATGAGTTGGCGGTCATCCCGGTCAGTAGAGTGTCGTTTTCGCCCTCTGCCGGTCTGTAGCTTTGTTGTCCCCAATGTCTGCTGCTTGACCTTGTTCTTATGAACCGCTGTCTTGTGGGGTCACATTAGTTTGTAGCCCAAATGGCTCGGACGCTACAGACGTTTCCGTGAGAAGACCAGTTTTCGGGATGTCTCATGGTCTGACAAACTCGCTTTAGCTCTGCAACCTTTCACCGTAGATGCGGAAGTGTGACACTGGCGGAAGTAGTGGATTGAACAGATATCTCTAGCTTAAACTGAAGGTTTGATGGGGATTTTTTTGTTATGTAACTTAAATTGACGCACCGGTGCGTCATTCGACTCTAGGGGCTTTTAAAGGTAGTAACTCTTGAAACGTAATGGGATAGTAAAGCAAAATGATCTATTCAGTTAATTGTTTCCTTATTTCGTAAGCAGTCTATGGACTGCTCCAACGAGTGACAGCAATCCACACTTTAGGTTTTGGTAGAAAAGTACTGCCAAGAAACGTTAATATTAGCATTTTCGGACCAAAAACATTACTTTACTCAGTATAGAGAGTCTGAAGTTACACATCACACTAGGGGATCAGGGATGTAGAGCATTGCATTTGCAACGCCAGGGTTGTGGGTTTGATTCCCACGGGTGGCCAGAATGAAAAAAAAAATATATATATATATAATAATAATCATGTTATATATAATAATATAATATATAATAATATAATAATAACTCACTAACTTTAAGTCGCTCTGCTAAATTACTAAAATGTAAATGTAAATAAACTACAACAGTGTGACTGTTTTGGAATAAAACGTTCAGTATATGTGCTTGTTCTTTAACTATGAATATGATATAGGTCATTTTGAGACCTTAAGGAGCATCAGGTACTAATGGAATGTCTACCAATAGCATGTCCATCTTTTTGTGCGAAATTACACTGGTCACTCAAAACATTTATATTTAAGTATTAAGAAAGTATGAATAATCCTCACTTTAGATTAGGGTCTGCAAAAATACTTTACAAATTATTAGTAAATGGTTTATAAGGATATTTATTAAACATCTTATGATCTTATGAATTAATCAATCAATCAAATGTATTTATAAAGCCCTTTTTTTTTATCAGCAGATGTCACAAAGTGCTATACAGATACCCAGCCTAAAACCCCAAACCATAAGCAATGCAGATGAATAATTATTACATACTGTAAAAGTGGTTTATAAATGTTTTAATAACTAGCTAGCTTACTAACATTTACAAATGTGACCGACCGGCTCGATTCAGTCCTATGTAGTAAAATTTGAAATAGTCTTTTTTACATTGGATAAAAGTAGAGGGTAAAAAAATGGGATGTCATGCACTGCAGTTGAGGAACAATGGGAAAGTAATTCTGCTTTGAAAGTTGATAAACTTGTAACCCCACTTTTGAGAAAATGGCCCTTGAATGTTTTGGTACACCTACTGGAGAGCTCTTCTTTGTCTACACCCAGCATCTTCCACACCCTCTTAATTAAGCCCTACCCATCTCTTTAAAGGTTCACGTGAGACCATGTGCTAAACAGAGTAAGGTAGGGTAGTAAGCAACCAAAGATTTCAAGACTAAAAGTGGTGAAAGTAGTAGCAAAAATACACTTTATCTAGTCCTTGGCCTATATCCTAATCTGACTTTGGTGTAGCTCACTTTGTTCTTCACATTACCGTCTCTCAAAAAAATTAGTTTTTTTGTCACATGCACAGGATACAGAAGGTTTAAACGGTACAGTGAAATGGTTACTTGCATATTTGCATAGTAGCAAAATCAAAAATAGAAAGTGTCCAGATAAATATTGTTTAAATATTATATAATTATTAGATGATTCTGACCTAGACACACTTGTCTAAATTGATGGGTTATGCGAAATAAACGATATAACCACCCCCCAGCCACATCTAGCTAAGTGGATGGGTCATGTTCATGAAATACAATAGATGACCGTAATCACCCCCAGACACACCTGGCTAACTTGATGGGTCATTTAATCATCTGGCGAAGTGGAATCTTTTGTTTAGACATGTAGCTAGTTAGCTAGCTAAACAATGAACCTAATGGTGCTTTAACGAAAACTGGGAACTTGGAAAAATACTGAGGTCAAATCATGACGTCAGTGATCTTCAGGTCGGAAAGTCGGGGCTCTAGAAATAGGCCAGAGTTTCCGAGTTGTAATTACGAGTTGGATGACCATTCAAAGCAATATAAAATCAAATCAAATCAACTTGTATTGGCCACATGCGCCGAATACAACAGGTGCAGACATTACAGTGAAATGCTTACTTACAGCCCTTAAACAACAGTGCATTTATTATTAACAAAAAAGTAAAAATTAAAACAGCAACAAAAAAAGTGTTGAGAAAAAAAGAGCAGAAGTAAAATAAAATAACGGTAGGGAGGCTATGGGGGGTACCGGTGCAGAGTCAATATTCGGGGGCACCGGCTTGTTGAGGTAGTTGAAGTAATATGTACATGTGGGTAGAGTTAAAGTGACTATGCATAAATAATTAACAGAGTAGCAGCAGCGTAAAAGGATGGGTTGGGGGGGAAGTGCAAATAGTCCGGGTAGCCATGATTAATAGGCCATAGTGCAAAATAGTTACAGTTTCGTATTAATACTTTAATGATAGATGTGCAAAAGTTGATTTGCAAATAGGGATACTGGGGTGCAAATTAGCAAAGTAAATAACGATATGGGGAAGAGGTAGTTGGGTGGGCTAATTTCAGAAAGGCTGTGTACAGGTGCAGTGATCGGTAAGCTGCTCTGACAACTGATGCTTAAAATTAGTGAGGGAGATGAGAGTCTCCGGCTTCAGAGATTTTTGCAGTTCCTTCCAGTAATTGGCAGCAGAGAACTGGAAGGAATAGCGGCCAAAGGAGAGGTTTGCTTTGGGGATGACCAGTGAGATATACCTGCTGGAGCGCAGACTCTGGGTGGGTGTTGCTATGGTTACCAGTGAGCTTAGATGAGGCGGGGATTTGCCTAGCAGTGATTTATAGATGACCTGGAGTCAGTGGGTTTGGCAACGAATAATTAGTGAGGGCCAGCCAACAAGAGCGTACAGGTCACAATGGTGAGTAGTATATGGGGCTTTGGTGACAAAACGGATGGCACTGTGATAGACTACTTCCAATTTTCAGAGTAGAGTGTTGGAGGCTATTTTGTAAATGACATCGCCGAAGTCAAGGATTGGTAGGATAGTCAGTTTTACGAGGGCATGTTTGGCAGCATGAGTGAAGGAGGCTTTGTTGCGAAATAGGAAGCCGATTCTAGATCTAACTTTTTATTGGAGATGCTTAATGTGAGTCTGGAAGGAGAGTTTACAGTCTAACCAGACACCTAAGTATTTGTAGTTGTCTACATACTCTAGGTCAGACCCGCCGAGAGTAGTGATTCTAGTCGGGTGGGCGGGTGCAAGCAGTGTTCGGTTGAAGAGCATGCATTTAGTTTTACTAGTGTTTAAGAGCAGTTGTAGGCTACGGAAGAAGTGTTGTATGGCATTGAAGCTCGTTTGGAGGTTTGTTAACACAGTGTCCAATGAAGGGCCAGATGTATACAAAATGGTGTCGTGCGTATAGAGGTGGATCCGAGCATCACCAGCAGCAATAGCGACATCATTGATATACACAGAGAATAGAGTCGGCCAGAGAATTGAACCCTGTGGCACCCCCATAGAGACTGCCAGAGGTCCAGACAAGAGGCCCTCCGATTTGACACATTGAACTCTATCTGAGACGTAGTTGGTGAACCAGGCAAGGCAGTCATTTGAGAAACCAAGGCTATTTAGTCTGCCAATAAGAGTGCGGTGGTTGCAGCAGAGGGTGCAGAGCTCGTGGCCAGGGTAGTGGTAGCCAGGTGGAAAGCATGGCCAGCCGTAGCAAAATGCTTGTTGAAATTCTTGATGGTGACAGTGTTTCCTAGCCTCAGTGCAGTGGGCAGTAGGGAGGAGGTGCTCTTATTCTCTATGGACTTTACAGTGTCCCAAAACGTTTTGGATGTAGTGCTACAGGATGCACATTTCTGTTTGAAAAAGCTAGCCTTTGCTTTCCTAACTGATTGTGTATATTGGTTCCTGACTTCCCTGAAAACTTGCATATCGCGGGGGCTGTTCGATGCTAATGCAGTATGCCACAGGATGTTTTTGTGCTGGTCAAGGGCAGTCAAGTCTGAGGAAAACCAGATGCTATATGTTCTTAGTTCTGAATTTTTGAATGGGGCATTCTTTTTTAAGATTGAGAGGAAAGCACTTTTAAAGAACAACCAGGCATCCACTACTGACGGAATGAGGTCAATATCCATCCAGGATCCCCGGGTCAGGTCAATTAGAAAGGCCTGCTCGTTAAGGTGTTTTAGGGAGCGTTTGACAGTGATGAGGGGTGGTCGTTTGACCGCGGACCCGTTACGGACGCAGGCAATAAGGCAGTGATCGCTGAGATCCTGGTTGAAGACAGCGGAGGTGTATGTAGAGGATACATTTGTCAGGATGAAATCTATGAGGGTGCCCATGTTTACAGATTAAGGGTTGTACCTGGTAGGTTCCTTGATAATTTGTGTGAGATTGAGGGCATCTAGTTTAGATTGTAAGTTGGCCGGGGTGTTAAGCATATCCCAGTTTAGGTCACCAAGTAGTACGAACTCTGACGATAGATGGGGGGCAATCAGTTCACATATGGTGTCCAGGTCACAGCTCGGGCTGAGGGGGGTCTGTAGCAAGCGGCAACAGTGAGAGACTTACAGTGGGGAAAAAAAGTATTTAGTCAGCCACCAATTGTGCAAGTTCTCCCACTTAAAAAGATAAGAGAGGCCTGTAATTTTCATCATAGGTACACGTCAACTATGACAGACAAAATGAGAAGAAAAAAATCCAGTAAAATCACATTGTAGGATTTTTTATGAATTTATTTGCAAATTATGGTGGAAAATAAGTATTTGGTCAATAAAACAAAAGTTTCTCAATACTTTGTTATATACCCTTTGTTGGCAATGACACAGGTCAAACGTTTTCTGTAAGTCTTCACAAGGTTTTCACACACTGTTGCTGGTATTTTGGCCCATTCCTCCATGCAGATCTCCTCTAGAGCAGTGATGTTTTGGGGCTGTCGCTGGGCAACACGAACTTTCAACTCCCTCCAAAGATTTTCTATGGGGTTGAGATCTGGAGACTGGCTAGGCCACTCCAGGACCTTGAAATGCTTCTACGGGCCACTCCTTCGTTGCCCGGGCGTTGTGTTTGGGATCATTGTCATGCTGAAAGACCCAGCCACGTTTCATCTTCAATGCCCTTGCTGATGGAAGGAGGTTTTCACTCAAAATCTCACGATACATGGCCCCATTCATTCTTTCCTTTACACGGATCAGTCGTCCTGGTCCCTTTGCAGAAAAACAGCCCCAAAGCATGATGTTTCCACCCCCATGCTTCACAGTAGGTATGGTGTTCTTTGGATGCAACTCAGCATTCTTTGTCCTCCAAACACGACGAGTTGAGTTTTTACCAAAAAGTTCTATTTTGGTTTCATCTGACCATATGAAATTCTCCCAATCCTCTTCTGGATCATCCAAATGCACTCTAGCAAACTTCAGACGAGCCTGGACATGTACTGGGTTAAGCAGGGGGACACGTCAGGCACTGCAGGATTTGAGTCCCTGGCGGCGTAGTGTGTTACTGATGGTAGGCTTTGTTACTTTGGTCCCAGCTCTCTGCAGGTCATTCACTAGGTCCCCCCGTGTGGTTCTGGGAATTTTGCTCACCGTTCTTGTGATCATTTTGACCCCACGGGGTGAGATCTTGCGTGGAGCCCCAGATCGAGGGAGATTATCAGTGGTCTTGTATGTCTTCCATTTTCTAATAATTGCTCCCACAGTTGATTTCTTCAAACCAAGCTGCTTACCTATTGCAGATTCAGTCTTCCCAGCTTGGTGCAGGTCTACAATTTTGTTTCTGGTGTCCTTTGACAGCTCTTTGGCCTTGGCCATAGTTGAGTTTTGAGTGTGACTGTTTGAGGTTGTGGACAGGTGTCTTTTATACTGATAACAAGTTCAAACAGGTGCCATTAATACAGGTAACGAGTGGAGGACAGAGGAGCCTCTTAAAGAAGAAGTTACAGGTCTGTGAGAGCCAGAAATCTTGCTTGTTTGTAGGTGACCAAATACTTATTTTCCATCATAATTAGCAAATAAATTCATAAAAAATCCTACAATGTGATTTTCTGGAGAAAAAAAATCTCAATTTGTCTGTCATAGTTGACGTGTACCTATGATGAAAATTGCAGGCCTATCTCATCTTTTTAAGTGGGAGAACTTGCACAATTGGTGGCTGACTAAATACTTTTTTCCTCCACTATATTTCTGGAAAGGTCGATTTTTAGAAGTAGAAGCTCAAACTGTTTGGGCACATACCTGAATAGTATGATAGAGCTCTGCAGGCTATCTCAACAGTAGATTGCAACCCCACCCCCTTTGGCAGTTCTATCTAGACGGAAAGGAGGCTTCTGATGTTAATGTGCAAGAAAGCAAGGCTTTTAAGTTTACAGAAGTCAACAAATGATAATGCCTGGGGAGTAGGAGTGATACTGGGGGCTACAGGGCCTGGGTTAACTTCTACATCTTCTAGTGCGTTGGGTACAGAGAAGAAAAGAGGCAGATTTCCGGGCGTTGTAGAATTGATTCAGGGCATTATGTACAGACAAGGATATGGAAGGATATGAGTACAGTGGAGGTAAACCTAAGCGTTGGGTAACGATGAAAGAGATAGCATCACTGGAGGCACCGATTGAGTCGGTCTCCGCGTTTATTGTGATGGGACAAAGGAGCTATCTAAGGCAGGTTGAGCTAGACTGGGGGCTCTACAGTGAAATAGTACAATAAGAAATAACCAAAACAGCAATAAGCAAGGCATATTGACATGGGAGAGAGGCATAAAGCAATCACAGGTGTTATTTGAGAGAGCTAAGACAACAGCTGGTAATGGCGACAAAGTTTGGGCTGAGGCTAAACATAAACAGGATGCGGTACTGTATAAAGTAACAGTCCAGCAGTGCCCCCCTGTATATGTAGCCTCCCTACTGTTATTTTATTTTACTTCTGATCTTTTTTCCTCAACACTTTTTTTGTTGTTGTTTTATTTTTACTTGTTTGTTAAAAATAAATGCACTGTTGGTTAAGGGCTGTAAGTAAGCATTTTACTGTAATGTCTGCACCTGTTGTATTCGGCGCATGTGGCCAACACAATTTGATTTGATTTGATTTGATCAGCTGTATAGCTCAATAGGAGAGTTTGGAGGTAGTTCGGGGGCTGCTACAGCACTGGCGAGCAAGAGGCACGGCTTGCGTGTGCTGGCGGGCCGGGGCTAGAAGATGGCTCTTCGTGGTCGACGTCGTAACAGGAAGCCTGTTGAAACCACATCAGACAATTTCGTGGGCAGACCAGTCGTGTTGGATCCGCAGGGCTCCGTGTCAACACTAAGAGGTCCCGTCCGGTTGACAGAGAGGTAGATAGCCGGGAGATGGGCCTGGCTCGAGGCTAGCTCAAGGCTAACTGGTGCTTGCTAAGGGGCAGCTGTAATTAGCCAACGACAACAGCCATTCGGTTGCCTCTAGCTAGTTGCGATGATCCAATATGCTCTGGGTCGATTGCACGCTGTGCAGACTGGCCTACAAATTGTCCAGGCTAGAGCTAGAGCTGGCTGGTGGGTAGTGCAGGCCACGGACAATGGTTTAGACCACTAACGGCGATTAATAGCAAGTAGCTAGCTAGCTGGCTACAACAGCCATTCGTTTGCAGCTAGCTTGTTGCGATGATCCGGTGTTAGAGGTCCAGTGATTCCGGCAGAAAATCCGATATGCTCTGGCCATTCGGTCTACCACATCCATTCGGTTGCAGCTAGACTAGTTTCAGTTTAAGGTTCTTGATGAAAGTTATAATAAATAATATAATCCTTTCCACGTTGGGTGAGGCGGGTTGCAGGAAAGTATATTTAGTTAAAGAATGAAAAGTAAAAAAGTAAAATTGAGAAATATATACAAAATAGACAAATAACTACACAACTGGCTATTTACACGAGGACACGACAGAAAACACGACCACACTGCTACGCCATCTTGCATACAACCTGGTGCGTGTTTGGGAGGGGGATGAGTGGAAGACAGCATTATGAATACCTGGTGATGCCCTACGGTTTGATGAATGCTCCATCCGTCTTCCAGTCCTTTGTGAATGAGGTGTTTCGGGACATGCTTGGTCGCGGTGTGGTGTTCTACATCGATGACATCCTGGTGTATTCTGCTACGCGCGCCGAGCATTTGTCCCTGGTTCACAAAGTGCTGGCCCAACTAATGGAAAATGACCTTTATGCCAAGGCATAGAAGTGTATGTTTTGCCAGCAGTCCGTCTCCTTCCTCGGATACGGCATTACCACCTCAGGTGTGGAGATGGAGGGAGATGGCATTTCAGCTGTGCGTAATTGGCCGACTCCAACCACGGTTAAGGTTGTGCAACGCTTCCTTGGCTTCGCCAACTACTATCGGGAGTTTATCTGGGGCTTTGGCAAGGTCGCAGCTCCCATTACATCCCTGTTGAAGGGTGGGCCGTCCCGGCTCCGCTGGTCTGCTGAGGCTGACCTGACCTTCAGCAAACTGCGGGGTCTGTTTACCTCAGCCCCGGTACTGGCCCACCCCGATCCATCACTACCATTCGTAGAGGTGGATGCGTCCGAGGTAGGGATAGGCACTGTCCAATATCACCGCTCGGGCAAGCCACCCAAGCTCCGCCCCTGTGCCTTCTTCTCTAAGAAGCTCAGCCCAGCGGTGCAGAACTACGACGTTGGTGATCGGGAGCTGTTGGCTGTTGTCCGAGCTTTGACCGTGTGTAGGCATTGGCTCGAAGAGCGAAACACCCTTTCTTCGTCTGGACGGACCACTGTAACCTGGAGTACATCCGGGCAGCGAGGAGGCTGAATCCTCGCCAGGCCAGGTGGTCCATATTCTTCACCCGGTTTGATTTTACACAGTCATACATTCCGGGTACAAAGAATGTGAAGGCAGACGCACTGTCCCGGCTATATGACACAGAGGAGAGGCCCAGAGACAACACACCCATACTCCCGGCCTCCTGCATTGTGGCGCCGGTAGTATGGGCGATGGACGCGGATATAGCGCAGACATTATGCACAGATCCATCTCCACCTCAGTGTCCAGCTGGAATGCGGTACGTGCCTGCTCTTATCCGTGATCGTCTGATCTTCTGGGCACACAAGTCACCCTCCTCTGGTCACACAGGTATCAGTGCGATTTCTTGACTGATCTTCCCCTCTCCCAAGGAAACACCACCATCCTGGTCGTGGTGGACTGCTTTTCCAAGTCCTGCCGCCTCCTTCCTCTGCCCGGTCTCCCCACGGCCATGCAGACTGCGGAGGCCCTGTTTTACTCACGTCTTCCGGCACAACGGGGTGCCAGAGGATATAGTGTCCGACCGAGGTCCCCAGTTCATGTCCAAGGTTTGGACGGCATCATGGAACGTCTGGGGGTCTCGGTCAGCCTGACCTCTGGGTTCCACCCTGAGGGCAGGTGGAACGGGTAAATCAGGATGTGGGTAGGTTCCTGCTGTCCTACTGCCAGGACCGGCCGAGGGAGTGGTCGGTGTTCTTGCCTTGGGCAGAATATGCCCAGAACTCTCTCCGCCACTCCTCTACTAACCTAACGCCATTCCAATGTGTTTTAGGTTACCAACCGTTTCTGGCACCGTGGCACCAGAGCCATACCGAGGCTCCTGAGGTGGATGACTGGTTTCGGCGCGTGGAGGAGACATGGGACGCTGCCCACGTTCACCTCCAGCGCGCCGTACATCGTCAGAAGGCCAACGCTGACCGTCACCGCAGTGAGGCCCCGGTCTTCGTACCGGGGGATCGGGTCTGGCTCTCGACCCATCATCTGCCCCTCCACCTGCCCTGCCGGAAGCTGAGCCCGCGATTTGTGGGGCCGTTCAAAGTCCTGAGGAGAATCAACGTCTTCACTTATAGGTTATTACTTCCCCCTGATTACCGTATTAACCCCTCGTTTCATGTGTCTCTCCTCAGGCCGGTGGTGGTTGGATCACTCCAGGAGTCTGAGGTGCGGGTGGTTCCTCCACCTCCTCTGGACATCGAGGGGGCCCCGTCGTACTCTGTCTGTTCCATCCTGGATTCGAGGTGTCGGGTGGGGGGCTTTCAGTACCTTGTGCTGTGGGAGGGGTACGGTCCGGAGGAACAGTGCTGGGTTCCAGTGAGGGATATCCTCGATCTCTCCCTGTTGCGGGATTTCCACCGTCGCCATCCGGCTCGCCCTGCTCCGCGACCTCCTGTCCGTCCCCGAGGCCGGGGTCTGCGCGCTGCTGGAGCTGCACGTCAAGGGGAGGGTACTGTTACGACTTCCGTCGAGGCTGCCTCCCCTCCTTGTTCGGGCAGGCTTCGGCGTTCATCGTCACTGGCTTACTACCCACTGCCGCTCCATTATTCATCATTCCATTTGTCTTGTCTTGTCAATCACACACACCTGGTTCTTATCCCCTCATTAGTCTGTGTATAAGTGTTCCCTCTGCCCCCCTTGTCTTTGTGGTTAATTGTTTATTTGTGAGAGTAGTGTAGCTCGGTAGAGCTACTCGTACCTTATTATTGCCGGGGTAGATATTTCCCCTGTGCCTGTTATTGTTGGAGCTACCTTTACCTTGTATTTCCAGGGCAGATTTTCCCCTGTGCCTGTTTCGCTTGTCGCTATCCAGCGCTATTTGTGTACGACGGAATAAACTGATGACTGGTGAATACCCTCCTGCGCCTGCCTCCTTCTATCACACTCATCACAAATGTAGTGTCTTGTCAACAATGAAATCATAGTTTTCACCAAAATAAGTATATTTTTATACAAAATAGATATACCTTATTCTTATTCCACCATACCTTTTACTGAGTGCATTCTGAAAATATTCAGACCCCTTGACTTTTTCCACATTTTGTTACGTTACAGCGTTACTCTAAAATGGTTTAAATAAAACAATTTCCTCATCAATCTACACAAAATACCCCATAATGACAAAGCAAAAACTGGTTTTTAGAAATGTTAGCAAATATATAAAAAATTCCCCGGAAATATCACATTTACATAAGTATTCAGACGCTTTACTCAGTACTTTGTTAAAGCACATTTGGCAGCAATTACAGCCTTGAGTATTCTTGGATATGACGCTACAAGCTTGGCACACCTTTATTTTGGAAGTTTCTCCCATTCTTCTCTGCAGATCCTCTCAAGCGCTGTCAGGTTTGATGGGGAGCGTCGCTGCACAGCTATTTTCAGGTCTCTCCAGAGATGTTCGATCAGGTTCAAGTCCAGGCTCTGGCTGGGCTACTCAGAGACTTGTCCAGAAGCCACTCCTGCGTTGTCGTTGGCTGTGTGCTTAGGGTCGTTGTCCTGTTGGAAGGTGAACCTTCGCCCCAGTCTTAGGTCCTGAGAGCTCTAAAACAGGTTTTCATCACTCTGTACTTTGCTCTGTTCATCTTTCCCTCGATCCTGAATAGTCTCCTAGTGCCTGCCGCTGATCAACATCCCCACAGCATGATGCTGCCACCACCATGTTTCACCGTAGGGATGGTGCCAGTTTTCCTCCAGACGTGATGCTTCGCATTCAGGCCAAAGAGTTCAATCTTGGTTTCATCAGACCAGAGAATCTTGTTTCTCATGGCCCGTAGCCCTGTGTGGCATCGACTGTGCCACAAAAGCATGCCGAAGTGGCAAAGTCGATATCCACGTTTTTAAACAAAGTTATTATTTATGGTCGTAAGCATTATTTAGAGGTAATTCTATGAGGGGGGAGGGTGTGTACTTTGTTTTTACAGTACAAGGGGAGGGTCATGTGAAAATATTCCCAGTACATTTTGAATTGTCCCTAATTACTTAAAGTGCTTTTGAGATCATTGATCGATACAACTGAACTGAACTGGATATCACATTTCATAGTCACTTTTATCAGAGAAAAATCAGAAAACCCACAAGAAATTGAAAATAAAACATCAAGGGGTGATTGGGTCAGAATATAGGGTGGTTGTTCTGATGTCTGACAAATAGTATTTGTCCCCATGATGTAACTGAAACAAAGTCTCCCTCAACTATAAGAAGTATGGTTCATAATTCAGTTCAGATGGACATTTTTACAAGTCTACGGGATGTTCTTATGGAATGGCACAATTCATTTTGATTGCATGCGCTATAAGCGGGTACACCATGAAGTTATACCCTCTCATCAACTTCCTTCCTGTCAGCTTTCCTCCACACTGACTAGCTGACATGTGGTGTGCTGTCATGTCTTCTGAGGTTGTGGATTATGGTCCAAACTGAGCACTGACATCACCCAAGACAGTTAGTCTTACAAAGTTATCCTGTTTCCCATGTAAAATAGCCTTTGAGTGCCCAAAACATCAACCATACTATATTTTCTCCATTAAAATGCTCAGTTGAGAAAATATACCTTTTCTCTGATGTCTATCTGAAGAATGAAGGACAGGCTAGGTGGCCATAGCAACATACAATCTTGTTTTACATTATATCATGCTTTCACAAATGATTTGTTTATCACACCGTTTGTTCATTTCTGTGCTCACTGTGTGTGTGTGTGTGTGTGTGTGTGTGTGTGTGTGTGTGTGTGTGCAGAGAGACGCTGGGGAGGGGAGTGTGTGTCAGTCATTCAGGGATAAATAGAGAGGCAGATCTCAGAGTTTGTCAGAAGGCTGACCTGACAGGGTCACACACAGGACCAAGCAGGAGCAGGACCTCAGCATTTGGACCCTTTATTACAAATGGAGACACATGAAGATGTTCAATACTGTTTTCAAGACAGAAACTCTTCTTGCAGAAAAGCTTCGCTATCGACATCTATCTACATAACACTGTATATCTTCTTCTCATTGATTTCAGCAGTTACAGTATTTTTGAACATACTGGTGATCTTCTCCATCTCTCACTTCAAGCAGCTCCACACTCCAACCAACCTGCTCATCCTCTCTCTGGCTGTGGCAGATTTCCTGGTGGGACTGATTGTGATACCATTAACGACTGTAGCATTAATGGAACCATGCTGGGATTTTGGGGAATATTTCTGTGGGTTTTATTTCTACATCACTAGTTTGTGTTCGTCTTTATCTGTGGGCAGTTTGGTCTTGATATCTATTGACCGTTATGTTGCTGTGTGTGATCCCTTATTGTACCACTCTAAAATAACAATAACAAGAATGATGTGTTGTATATCCATTACCTGGTGTTCTATCATATACGATGCTGCTATTGTCAAAAACTTTGTAAATGTACTGGTACCCAGTAGGTGTTTGAAAGAATGTATTTCTCTAGAAGTGTCAGTCTTGGGTAATATAATTGAATTTGTAATTTCAATGGTTGTCCCGTGCTCTATTATTATAACACTTTATTTGAAAATATTTGTGGTGGCCATATCACAGGCCAGAAAGGTATTTTCAAAAGAGGCTGCCAGTGTGTCTGGTGTTAAAACTATACAGGCAAAAAAGTCAGAGAGAAAAGCAGCAAAAACTCTAGCTATTGTTGTTTTCACCTATCTAAGTTGTTGGATTCCATTCTATTTTTATGTACTTTTTTTTTTCATTGAAAATGTATCATTATTTATCATCAGCTGTCTGCCACTTGCTAATTCCTTAATTAATCCAATAATTTATGCTTTCTTTTATTCATGGTTCAAAGTAACAGCTAAACTTATTTTAACTTTGAAGTTAAGATTTTCATAGTTCCTATGTTTTTATTCCTAAATATGACACACATAGGTTTGATATGTTTTGTAATACATTTGTTGTAATTGCTTATTTCATGTAACAATACACTGACATTATTCATCTCAGTGTTGTCATCATAGATACATGTGGTGTTGATACAGAATGATTTGGATGGATTGGAATGGGATGACTTGGAGAAGGCATATGAAGGCATAAGCTTGTTTTATAAAATACATTGTAGTCATTTAGGGTTGTATATTCCAAATACCAAAGTCTGTGGTTGTTCCATGTTATTTAATGATATAAAGTAAGTATTCTAATAGTACATTCCGAGGACGTCAAGATTCATTCTATATGTTGTTTAACATCTCCCTCTAGTGGCTCAATTGTGACACAATGCCTTCATCAAGTGTGGTAGAGTTGAAATGTACAATAATGCATGATATCATATAACGTCCAAGTCTATCTCAATGGTTTATTGTGTAAGTAGTTGAGGGTAAAATGCAAGAATATGCAATCATGGTTAACACTTTATAGTGTTCAGTAATAATCCATTTGTAAGGCATTTACAGTTTGCTCACCATTTATTAATCATTACTCCCACATTTGTTAAATGTTAGTAAGCTAGGTATTTTCACATTTATAAATAACTACTATATGCATTAATGATGAAACACAACAGCGCAGGAGACCGCAGCAAACACTTCAACCTCAACATACTGGGTATGAACACTATAAAAGTTGTTTATAAATGTGTGAATAACAAGCTTACTATAAATAAATGTGTGTGTAATGATAAATTATGAAGAAAATATTTACTATTTAAAGCTTCAATATGTAACTTTTTGGGTGACCATTCCAAATTCACATTGAAATATGAGTTATAGAGCTGTCATTCTCATTGAAAGCAGGTCTAAGAAGCGGTAGATCTGTTCTATGTAAGCTATTACTATGTTTCCCATTATTAAGTTTAGTTTTGTACTCCTTGGCTGTGTTGCTGACGGCTGTGTAGATGGCTGAGTTACCTTCTTTAGAGCCTGTACCATGTACAAATCATTTTTGGATTTGACATCAAATGTTTAATATGAGGCGACATTATAGAATGCCACCTTTTATTTGAGGGTATTTTCATACATAAATTAGAACACCTTATGTATCTAGTCCCCCCATTTGAAGAAGCCATAAGAATTTGGACAACTTCACTTGTAGTGTATTAAAGGGAGTAACCCTTTAAACATAATGTTCAGTTAAATGATGTATTTAGATATCGGTTCCCTTACCCTGCAAGCAGTCTATGAACTGCTCTAATGAGTGACTACGATCCACCCTTTGGTTTTGGTAGTCACTGCCAACAAACACAAATGTTAGCATTTTCAGACAAAACACGTTACTACTTTCAGCACACTACTACAACAGTGTGACTGTTTTGGAATAAAATGTTCATATATTTCCTTTAACATCCTCTGTGTTGTGTGCTTATTGTTTAACCATTGATATGTTCTAGGTCATTTTGAGACCTTAAGGAGCATCAGATACTGCTGGAATGTCTACCAATGGCATGTCCATCTTTTTGTGAGAAATTACACTGGTCACTCAACGTTTATTAAGGATGAATAGTCCTCACTTTAGGGACTGCAACACAACATTACCAATGATTGGTAAATGGTTTACAAGGACATTTATTAAACAGCTTAAGAATTATCTTACTTACTATAAAAGTAATTTATAAATATGTGAACAACAAGCTTAGTAACACAAATGTGGGAGTCATTATAAATAAATGAATAAACTATTTCTTAATCCATAAAAATATTCTTTATTACAAGGTGTTATTATAAAGTGGTGCCCAATTTCTATATTCATTCAGACTCAACAGCATCTGAGAGCTGCTCTGGCATGACCCCTGACCTGGCAGCAATCTGACACTATGAATCATTAATGCATATAGTAGTTATTTATGAATGTGAAAATACCTAGCTGACTAACATTTAACATATCTGTCAGTAATTATTAATAAATGGTGAGCAAACTGTAAATGCCTTACAAATGGTTTATTACTGAACACTATAAAGTGTTACCCATGATTGCATATTCTTGCATTTTACCCTCAACTACTTACACAATACACCATTGAGATAGACTTGGACGTTATCTGATGTCATGCAACATTGTACATTTAAACTTTACCACACTTGATGAAGGCATTGTGTCACAATTGAGCCACTAGAGGGAGATGTTAAACAACATATAGAATGAATCTTGACGTCCTCGGAATGTACTATTAGAATACTTACTTTTAATCATTAAATAACATGGAACAACCACAGACTTTGGTATTTGGAATTTAAAACCCTAAAAGACTACAATGTCTTTTATAAAACAAGCTTATGCCTTCTTATGCCTTCTCCAAGTCATTCCATTCCAATCCATCCAAATCATTCTGCATCAACACCACATGTATCTATGATGACAACACTGAGATGAATAATGTCAGTTAATTGTTACATGAACAAACAATTACAACAAATGTATTACAAAACATATCAAACCTATGTGTGTCATATTTAGGAATAAAAACATAGGAACTATGAACATCTTAACTTCAGAGTTAAAATATGTTTAGCTGTTACTTTGAACCATGGATAAAATAAAGCATAAATTATTGGATTAATTAAGGAATTAACAAGTGGCAGAAAGCTGATGATAAATGATGATAAATGGTCAATTAAAATAAAAAATATATACAAATAAAATGGAATCCAACAACTTAGAAAGCTGAAAACAACAATAGCTCAAGTTTTTGCTGCTTTTTCTCTGACTTATTTGCCTGTACAGTTTTAACACCAGACACACTGGCAGCCTCTTTTAGAAAAACCTTTTTGGCCTGTGATCTGGCCACCACAAATATATTACAATAAAGCGTTATAATAATAGAGCACGGGACCCCATCCTTAAACTCCTCCATCCTTCCAGTCGAGAGAACGAAACAAGATTTGGAAGGAAGGCCTTGAGAAACTACAGGACAGATCACAGCATGTGTCATTTGGCCAGTGCATAAGAAAATTGACAGTCAGGCAGTTAATGAGATGGCATATCTTTAAGGTGGATGCACTAATGCATTCCATAAGAACATTACATAGACTAGTAAAAATGTCCATCTGAACTGAATTATGAAACAATTATTCAAGTTGAAGGAGCCAGTCACATTGTGGGGACACATAATATTTGGCAGACATCACCCTACAGTATTCTGACCAAAAAAATATTCTCAAAAAAATATTCTCAGCCCCATGGCAAAATGAGTAGAATGGCAGGAAACTTGTTTTAAAACTGCAACATTTTCTTTCCAAATGTGTAGAATTGCAAGAATTTACAGTGCATTCGGAAAGTATTCAGACCCCTTGACTTTTTTCACATTTTGTTACGTTACAGCCTTATTTTAAAATTTATTAAATAGTTTTTTCCTCCTCATCAATCTACACACAATACCCCATAATGACAAAGCAAAAACTGGATTTTATTTTATTTTTTTACATTTATAAAAATATAGAAATAGAAATATCACATTTACATAAGTATTCAGACTCTTTACTCAGTACTTTGTTGAAGCACCTTTGGCAGCGATTACAGCCTCAAGTCTTCTTGGGTGTGACGCTACAAGCTTGGCACACCTGTATTAGGGGAGTTCTCCCATTCTTCTCTGCAGATCCTCTCAAGCTCTGTCAGGTTGGATAGGGAGTATCGCTGCACAGCTATTTTCAAGTCTCTCCAGAGATGTTAGATCGGGTTCAAGTCTGGGGTCTGGCTAGGCCACTCAAGGACATTCAGAGACTTGTCCCAAAGCCACTCCTGCGTTGTCTTGGCTGTGTGCTTAGGTTCGTTATCCTGTTGGTAGGTGAATATTCGCCCCAGTCTGAGGTCCTGAGCGCTCTGGAGCAGGTTTTCATCAAGGATCGCTCTCTACTTTGCTCCGTTCATCTTTCCCTTGATCCTGACAGCTGAGTTCCAGAAAACAGACAGGGCAGCTATTCTGAAGTTGCCCATACCTGCATTTCCAGCTGTCTCTTCAGATGTAGAAGAGATACTGTAGTATGTGATCAGCTGAAGTGTGTATATGCACACTAAAAACAAATGGTTCCACATGGTGCCAGATAAGGGTTCTTTCTCTTGTAACCATAGCGGATCCCTTTTTGGTGCTATATGGAACCATTTTTGAAGGTTCTACCCTTTTTCTTTTTTTATCTTTTTTTTCACCATTATTTAACCCGGTAAACCAGTTGAGAACATGTTCTCATTTACAACCGAGACCTGGCCAAGATAAAGCAAAGCAGTGCGATAAAAACAACAACAACACAGAGTTACATATGGAATAAACAAAATGTACAGTCAATAACACAATAGAAAATCTATATACAGTGTGTGCAAATGTAGTAAGTTATGGAGGTAAGGCAATAAATAGGCCATAGTGCAAAATAATTACAATTTAGTATTAACACTGGAGTGATAGATGTGCAGAAGATGATGTGCAAATAGAGATATTAGGGTGCAAATGAGAAAAAATAAATAACAATGTAAATAACAATATGGGGATGAGGTAGTTGGGTGGGCTAATTACAGATGGGCTGTGTACAGGTGCAGTGATTGGTAAGCTGCTCTGACAACTGATGCTTAAAGTTAGTGAGGGAGATATGTGTCTCCAGCTTCAGAGATTATTGCAGTTCGCTCCAGTCATTTGCATTAGAGAACTGGAAGGAATGGCAACCAAAGGAGATGTTGGCTTTGGGGATGACCAGTGAGATATACCTGCTGGAACGCATACTACGGGTGGGTGTTGCTATGGTGACCAATGAGCTAAGATAAGGCGGGGATTTGCCTAGAAGTGATTTATAGATGACCTGAAGCCAGTGGGTTTGGCGACGAATATGTAGTGAACCCTGTTCTCAACCAGCTTGTAGGGCATGTTTTGACAATAGATTTAGAAGTGGATATGAAAAAAAACATCACTTGAACCTGATTGGTCAACTCCCCCAGCCCTCCTGCACCAATTAACATAATGTGTATGATTTTGGGTTGCTGCAGATCAGTGTTGTGGCACTCTAACTTTGCCCATTCAGAGGGCTGTAAGAAAACTCAACATCAGTCACCAAAGTTGTTGTACAAAAGTCCGGAATTCAATTAGTGAGGGATTAATATAGCACAATTCCTGTCAGTAGAGACCTTGAATAGTAGGAATATGTAAATACAAAAGTTTCAATGTAAAAAGGTTCAAAAGCAAGAATTTCGTAAAAATGTGCTTAACGAGGCGGTTGATACAGTGCATTGGGAAATTATTCAGACCCGTTGACTTTTTCCACATTTTCTTAGGTTACAGCCTTATTCTCAAATGGATTAAATGAATGGTTTTCCTCATCAGTCTACAAACAATACCCCATAATGACAAAGCGAAAACTTTTTTTTTTGCAAATTTTGGCAGATAAAAAAACAAGAACCTTATTTAGATAAGTATTCAGACACTTTGCTATGAGACTCGAAATTGAGCTCAGGTGCATCCTGTTTCCATTGATCATCCTTGAGATGTTTCTACAACTTGATTGGAGTCCACCTGTGGTAAATTCAATTGATTGGACATGATTTGGAAAGGTCCCCAAGAACACAGTGGAACCACCAAGACTCTTCCTAGAGCTGGCCGCCCGGCCAAACTCAGCAATCGGGGGAGATTTGCCTTGGTCAGGAGGTGATGGTCACAGAGCACCATAATTCCCCTGTGGAGATGGAAGAACCTTCCAGAAGGACAACCATCTCTGCAGCACTCCACCAATCAGGCCTTTATGGTAGAGTGGCCAGACAGAAGCCACTCCTCAGTAAAAGGCACATGACAGCCCGCTTGGAGTTTGCCAAAAGGCACCTAAAGGACTCTCAGACCATGAGAAACAAGATTCTCTGGTTTGATGAAACCAAAATTGAACTCTTTGGCCTGAATGTGAAGAGTCACGTCTGGAGGAAACCTGGCACCATCCCTAGGGTGAAACATGGTGGTGGCATCATCATGTGTGGGGATGTTTTTCAGTGGCAGGCACTAGCAGACTATTCAGGATTGAGGGAAAGATGAACAGAGCAAAGTACAGAGAGATGAAAACCTGCTCCAGAGCTCTCAGGACCTCAGACTGGGGTGAAGGTTTACCTTCCAATAGGACAACGACCCTAATCACACAGCCAAGACAACGCAGGAGTGGCTTCGGGACAAGTCTATGTATAGCCCAGGCAGAGCCCTGACTTGAACCTGACCGAACATCTCTGGAGAGACCTGAAAATAGCTGTGCAGCGACGCTCCCCATCCAACCTGACAGTGCTTGAGAGGATCTGCAGAGAAGAAAGAGAGAAACTTCCCAAATACAGGTGTGCCAAGCTTGTAGCGTCACACCCAAGAAGACTTGAGGCTGTAATCGCTGCCAAATGTGCTTTAACAAAGTACTGAGTAAAGAGTCTGAATATTTTTTAATTTACATTTTGTCATTTAGCAGACGCTCTCTTATCCAGAGCGACTTACAGTTAGTGAGTGCATAAATTTTTCATACTGGACCCCGTGGGAGTCAAACCCACAACCCTGGCGTTGCAAGCGCCATGCTCTACCAACTGAGCTACAGGGAGGCCTATGTAAATAGATTATTTCCTTTTTTATACATTTGCTAACATTTCTAAAAACCTGTTTTGCTTTGTCATTATGGGGGTATTGTGTGTAGATTGATGAGGAAATTGTTTTATTTAAACCAAAAGGCTGTAACGTAACAAAATGTGAAAAAGTCAAAGGGTCTGAATATTTTCAGAATGCACTCAGTAAAAAGTACGGTGGAAAAAGAATAGGGTACATCTATTTTTTATAAAATAATACTTATATTGGTGAAAACTATGATTTCATTGTTGACAAGACACTACATTAGGCAACATACATTGGTTTAACAACATTTCATGACCCATGGGATTAATGAATCAATATTCTGACCTAAGATCGCCTATAAAATAATGCCTATAATAGTAATAAAAACTGCACTTTGTCATATATTATCTCAACATGTAGTCTGAACATGTGGGAAACATTGTGGAAGGACCTGGATTAATTGAAATTTAAGAAAACCAACACCACCTGAATACGCATTCATTTAATACATACATATGCAATTAACGTCATTTATTAAAATGTGACATCAGTCCTCATTTAACAATGCTTACCTGCATACAGTATAAAAGCCATTGAAGCAGACCTAAAGTAATTTTTGTAATATTGTTGAGATGAGTAAAAATGCTATGCAAATTGCCATTCTAATATGGTATCGCTGGTATGACCCTCTTGACTTCTCAACTGCCTGGTAGAGTAAACAGAAAGTTAAAGAAAAACACTATTGGAAATTCCTGTTTGAGTTGTCAGTAATAGGACTTTAAGATGAAATAATTGTTTCTACATGTTTTTCTAGAAGAGACCGTTAAAGAGATAAAAATATATGAAAAATGTATGCACTCACTAACTGTAAGTCACTCTGGATAAGAGCGTCTGCTAAAATGACTAAAATGTAAATGTAAAATGTAATAAAGAACCATGATCGTAAGGTTCTAATTGAAACCTTTGGGGTGCTATAAAGAACCCTTTCCTAAGTTTCTAGAAATGTTCTGGGAACTAGTGACAGGTTGCCACTTATCAAAGCAATCAAATCTTTTGCATAGATGGAGCTCCAAACAGAGGTTGTGTTTCTGAAAATGTTTCAGCAATAAGCTAGCTATCATAAGATACAAAACTAACGATGATAATCACCGAAAACAGAGTTTATTCCTTCGTAGACACACAAATGTGCTCAAATAGCGATCAACGAAACAGGCTATCCAATAATACATAGGCACAGTGGGAAATCTACCCTGGCAACAATAAGTTACGAGCAGCTCCACCGAGCTACACTACTCTCACAAATAACAATCACCCACAAGGACAAGGGGGCAGAGGGAACACTTATACGCAGACTAATTAGGGGATAGGAAACAGGTGTGATTGACAAGACAAGACAATTGTGATGATGATTGGGGCGGCAGTGGTTAGTAAGCCCGTGACGACGAACGCCGAAGCCTGTCCGAACGAGGAGGGGAGGCAGCCTCGGCTGAAGTCGTGACAGTACCCCCCACTCCCCTTGACGCGCAGCTCCAGCAGCGCCCGGACCCCGGCGTCGGGGACGACCAGGAGTACGCGGAGCAGAGCGAGCCGAATGGCGACGGTGGAAATTCCGCAACAGGGAGGGATCGAGGATATCCCTCACCGGGACCCATCACTGTTCCTCCGGACCGTACCCTTCCCACTCCACGAGGTACTGAAGGCCCCCCACCCGACGCCTCGAATCCAGAATGGAATGGACCGAGTACCCCGGGGCCAGCCTCGATGTCCAGATGAGGTGGAGGAACCTCCCGCACCTCAGACTCCTGGAGCGGACCAACCACCACCGGCCTGAGGAGAAAACCATTAAACGAAGGGTTAATACAGTAATCAGGGGGAAGTAATAACCTATACGTGACCTTGTCGATTCTCCTGAGGACTTTGAATGGCCCCACAAACCTCGGGCTCAGCTTCCGGCAGGGCAGGCGGAGGGGCAGATTCCGGGTCGAGAGCCAGACCCGATCACCCGGTACGAAGACCGGGGCCTCACTGCGGTGACGGTCAGCGTTGGCCTTCTGACGATGCACAGCGCGCTGGAGGTGAACGTGGGCAGCGTCCCACGTCTCCTCTGCATGCCGAAACCAGTCATCCACCGCAGGAGCCTCGGTCTGGCTCTGGTGCCACAGTGACAGAACCGGTTGGTAACCTAAAACACATTGGAATGGTTTTAGGTTAGTAGAGGAGTGGCGGAGAGAGTTCTGGGCATACTCTGCCCATGGCAAGAACACAGACCACTCCCCCGGCCAGTCTTGGCAGTAAGACCGCAGGAACCTACCCACATCCTTATTTACCCGTTCCACCTGCCCATTTGACTCAAAGTGGAACCCAGAGGTCAGGCTGACCGAGACCCCCAGACTTTCCATGAACGCCTTCCAAACCTTGGACGTGAACTGGGGACCTCGGTCGGACACTATATCCTCTGGCACCCCGTTGTGCCGGAAGACATGAGTAAACAGGGCCTCCGTAGTCTGCAGGGCCGTGGAGAGACCGGGCAGAGGAAGGAGGCGGCTGGACTTAGAGAAGCGGTCCACAACGACCAGGATGGTGGTGTTACCTTGGGAGAGGGGAAGATCAGTCAAAAAATCTATACTAAGGTGAGACCATGGTCGTTGTGGAACTGGTAACGGTTGTAGCTTACCCGCCTAGGTGCCTTACTCTGGGCGCACACTTAGCCAAGGTAGGCCACCAGTACTTTCCGATCAAGCAGCGCACTGTACGACCGATACCTGGGTGACCAGAGGAGGGTGACGTGTGTACCCAGAAGATCAGACGATCACGGATAAGAGCAGGCACGTACCAAAGCCCAGTTGGACACTGCGGTGGAAATGGATCTGTGTGTAATGCCTGCTCTATATCCGCGTCCATCGCCCATACTACCGGCGCCACAATGCAGGAGGCCGGGAGTATGGGGGTGTTGTCTCTGGGCATCTCCTCTGTGTCATATAGCTGGGACAGTGCGTCTGCCTTCACGTTCTTCGTACCCGGAATGTATGACTGTGTAAAATCAAACCGGGTGAAGAATATGGGCCACCTGGCCTGGCGAAGATTCAGCCTCCTCGCTGCCCAGATATACTCCAGGTTACGGTGGTCCGTCCAGACGAGGAAAGGGTGTTTCGACCATTCGAGCCAATGCCTCCACACGGTCAAGCCTCGGACAACAGCCAACAGCTCCCGATCACCAACGTCGTAGTTCTGCTCCTTAGAGAAGAAGGTACAGGGGCGGAGCTTGGGTGGCGTGCCCGAGCGTTGGGACAGGACAACGCCTATCCCTACCTCGGATGCATCCACCTCCACTACGAACGGTAGTGATGGATCGGGGTGGGCCAGTACCGGAGCTGAGGTGAACAGGCCCCGCAGTTTCCTGAAGGCCAGGTAGCCTCAGCAGACCAGCGGAGCCGTGACGGCCCACCCTTCTACAGGGATGTAATGGGAGCTGCAACCTTGCCAAAGCCCTGGATAAACCTCCGATAGTAGCTGGCAAAGCCAAGGAAACGCTGTACCTCCTTAACCGTGGTTGGAGTCGGTGAATTACGCACGGCTGAAATGCAATCTCCCTCCATCTCCACACCTGAGGTGGTAATGCGGTATCCGAGGAAGGAGAAGGACTGCTAGAAAAACATACACTTCTCTGCCTTGGCATAAAGGTAATTTTCCAACAGTCGGGCCAGCACTTTGCGAACTAGGGACACTTGCTCGGCGCGAGTAGCGGAATACACCAAGATGTCTTCGATGTAGACACCACACCGCGACCAAGCATGTCCCGAAACACCTCGTTCACAAAGGACTGGAAGACGGATGGAGCATTCTTTAAACCATAGGGCATCACCAGGTATTCATAATGCCCTGTGGTTTTGCTGAATGCTGTCTTCCACCCATCCCCCTCCCGAACACGCACCAGGTTGTATGCACTCCTGAGATCTAGTGTATTGCTAGTAGTATGGGTTGGGATTATTGCCGCATTGAAAACAATTGGGAACTCGGACCTTGGAACTCTGAAATCTCCGACTTCCGACTTCAGTGTGTTCAAGAGAACTGGGAACTTGTAAAAAAAAACGAGCTCCGTCAGGGAAAAATCGCTTTGAACGGTCATCCAACTCGAAATTACAACTCGGGAACTCTGCCTATTTCTAGAGCCCCAACTTTCCGACCTGAAGATCACTGACGTCATGATTTGACCTCAATTTTTTTCCAAGTTCCCAGTTGTCTTGAAAGCACCATTAGGTTCATTGTTTAGCTAGCTAACTAGCTACATGTCTAAACAAAAGATTCCATTTGCCGGATGATTACATGACCCATCAAGTTAGCCAGGTGTGTCTGGGGGTGATTACGGTCATCTATTGTATTTCATGAACATGACCCATCCACTTAGCTAGATGTGGCTGTGGGGTGGTTATAGCATTTATTTCGCATGACCCATCAATTTAGACAAGTGTGTCTAGGTAAGAATAATCTAATAATATATAATATTTATACAATATTTAACTGGACACTTTCTATTTTTTATAATTCTACTATACAAATATGCAAGTAACCATTTCACTGTACCGTTTACACCTTCTGTATCATGTGCATGTGACAAATAAACATTGATTTTATTTGAGAGACGGTAATGTGAAGAACAACGTGACCTAAAGCAAAGTCAGATTAGGATATAGGCCAAGGACTAGATACAGTGTATTTTTGCTACTACTTTCACCACTTTTAGTCTTGAAATCTTTGGTTGCTTACTACCCTACCTTACTCTGTTTAGCACATGGTCTCACGTGAACCCTTAAAGAGATGGGTAGGGCTTAATTAAGAGGGTGTGAAAGATGCTGGGTGTAGACAAAGAAGAGCTCTCCAGTAGGTGTACCAAAACATTCAAGGGCCATTTTCTCAAAAGTGGGGTTACAAGTTTATCAACTTTCAAAGCAGAATTACTTTCCCATTGTTCCTCAACTGCAGTGCATGACTTCCCATTTTTTAGCTCTCTACTTTTATCCAATGTAAATAAACACTATTTCAAATGTTGCTACATACAGTGGCTTGCAAAATTATTCACCCCCCTTGAAATGTTTCATATTTTGTTGCCTTACAACCTGGAATTAAAATAGATTTTTGGGGGGGTTGTATAATTTCATTCACCCAACATGCCTACCACTTTGAAGATGCAAAATATTTTTTATAGTGAAACAAACAAGAAATTTGACAATAAAATAGAAAACCTGAGCGTGCATAACTATTCACCCCCCCCACCACAAAGTCAATACTTTGTAGAACCACCTGTTGCAGTAATTACAGCTGCAAGTCTCTTGAGGTATGTCTCTTAAAGATTGGCACATCTAGCCACTGGGATTTTTGCCCATTCTTCAAGGCAAAACTGCTCCAGCTCCTTCAAGTTGGATGGGTTCCTCTGTTGTACAGCAATCTTTAAGTCATACCACAGATTCTCAATTAGATTGAGGTCTGGGCTTTGACTTGGCCATTCCAAGACATTTCAATGTTTCCCCTTAAACCACTCGAGTGTTGCTTTGGCAGTATGCTTAGGGTCATTGTCCTGCTGGAAGGTGAACCTCCGTCCCAGTCTCAGATTTCTGGAAGACTGAAACAGGTTTCCCTCAATAATTTCCCTGTATTTAGCGCCATCCATCATTCCTTCAATTCTGACCAGTTTCTCAGTCCCTGCCAATGAAAAACATCCCCACAGCATGATGCTGCCACCACCATGCTTCACTGTGGGGATGGTGTTCTCGGGGTGATGAGAGGTGTTGGGTTTGCGCCAGACATAGCGTTTTCCTTGATGGCCAAAAAGCTCAATTATTGTCTGATCTGACCAGAGTACCTTCTTCCATATGTTTGGGGAGTCTCCCACATGCCTTTTGGTGAACACCAAACGTGTTTGCTTATTTATTTTTTAAGCAATGGCTTTTTTCGGGCAATTCTTCCATAAAGCCCAGCTCTGTGGAGTGTACAGCTTAAAGTGGTCTTATGGACAGATACGCCAATCTCTGCAGCTCCTTACATTTAATTTTTTTTACATTTTATTCATTTAGCAGACGCTCTTATCCAGAGCGACTTACAGTTAGTGAGTGCATACATCATTTTTTTATACTGGTCCCCCATGGGAATCAAACCCACAACCCTGGCGTTTCAAACGCCATGCTCTACCAACTGAGCCACACCCCTGCCGGCCATTCCCTCCCCTACCCTGGACGACGCTGGGCCAATTGTGCACCGCCCCATGGGTCTCCCGGTCGCGGCCGGTTACGACAGAGCATGGATTCGAACCAGGATCTCTAGTGACACAGCTTACACTGCGCTGCAGTGCTTTAGACCACTGCGCCCCTCGGGGACCCTTCAGGGTTATCTTTGGTCTCTTTGTTGCCTCTCTGATTAATGCCCTGATTGCCTGGTCCATGAGTTTTGGTGGGCGGCCCTCTCATGGCAGGTTTGTTGTGGTGCCATATTCTTTCCATGTTTTAATAATGCTCTGTGGGATGTTCAAAGTTTCGGATATTTTTTTATAACCCAACCCTGATCTGTACTTCTCCACAACTTTGTCCCTGACCTGTTTGGAGAGCTCCTTGGTCTTCATGGTGCCGCTTGCTTGGTGGTGCCCCTTGCTTAGTGGTGTTGCAGACTCTGGGGCCTTTCAGAACAGGTGTATATATACTGAGATCATGTGACAGATCAAGTGACACTTAGATTTCACACAGGTGGACTTTATTTAACTAATTATGTGACTTCTGAAGGTAATTGGTTGCACCAGATCCTAGTTATTGGCTTCAGAGCAAAGGGGGTGAATACATATGCACACACCACTATTCCATTATTGATTTTTTTGAATTTTTAGAAATATTTTGTGTATGTCCATGAAATCCAAACAAAAATCCATTTAAATTACAGGTTGTAATGCAACAAAATAGGAAAAACGCCAAGGGGGATGAAAACATTTGCAAGGCACTGTAGGACCGAATCGAGCCAGTTGGTCACATTTGTAAATGTTAGTAAGCTAGCTAGTTATTCACACATTTATAAACAACTTTTATAGTATGTAATAATTATTCATCTGCATTGCTTGCTGTTTGGGGTTTTAGGCTGGGTTTCTGTATAGCAATTTGTGACATCTGTTGATGTAAAAAGGGCTTTATAAATACATTTGATTGATTGATTGAGAAGATCAATCATAAGATATTTAATAAATGTCCTTATAAACCATTTACTAATCATTTGTAAAGTAGTTTTGCAGATCCTAATCTAAAGTGAGGACTATTCATACTTTCTTAATACTTAAATATATACATGTTTGAAATGTGAAATTTTTAATTTGAAATAATGTTTTATTGTAGAAGGGTCAGTCTGGGGTAATATAATTGACCTTGTAATTACAATGGTTTGTCACGATCGTTGAAAGGAGTGGACTAATGCGCAGCGTGGAATGCGAACAACTTTTATTTATTAAGGACACCACGATCAAAAACAATAAAACAATACGTGAAGTCCTTGGGTACATACACAAACCAACACGGAACAAGATCCCACAATACACTGTGCCAAACAGGCTGCCTAAGTATGGTACCCAATCAGAGACAACAAGCAACAGCTGATTCTCGTTGCCTCTGATTGAGAACCACCCCGGCCAACATAGATACACATGAACTAGATCCTAACATAGAAACACAAAAACATAGAATCTACACACCCTGGCTCAACATATAAGAGTCCCAGAGCCAGGGCGTGACAGTACCCCCCACCCAAAGGCGCGGACTGCGACCGCGCCAAACATAAACCGAACAGGGGAGGGCCGGGTGGGCATTTCTCCTCGGAGGCGGATCCGGCTCCGGGCGTGACCACCACCCTCTAATAACCCCCCCCCGTAGTGCCCCTGGTCTGGTCTGGCCCCGCTGGCTGGAGCTGGACTGGACATCGGTGGAGCGAATTGCTTAGGCTCCGGTGTGGAGCAGCTGACCGGTACCTGACCAGGCACCGGTGAACCGGGCACGGGCTTTGCCGGACTGACGACACGCACCCCAGGCTTGGTGCGGGAAGCAGGAACGGGCCGGACAGGGCTGACGATGAGCACCACAGGCTTGGTGCGGGGAGCAGGGATGGGCCGGACCGGGCTGACGACGCGCACCCCTGGCTTGGTGCGGGGGACAGGAACAGGCCGGACCGGGCTGGCGACGCGCACCATTGGCTTGGTGCGAGGGGCAGGAACAGGCCGGGCCGGGCTGGCGACGCGTTCCATTGGCTTGGTGCGAGGGGCAGGAACAGGCCGGGTCGGGCTGGCGACGCGCACCATAGGCTTGGTGCGAGGGGCAGGAACAGGCCGGACCGCACTGGGAACACACACCACTGGCCTTATACGGGGATTAGGAACGGGCCGGACCGGACTGGCAACACACTTCAGTACCCTTCGCCGTGCCTCTACACTTTCCCTCCCTCTAATCACCAACCCGTAACCCGGTGGCCTTCTCTCCTCGTCCACAATCTCGCCCCTTATCTGCCTCCAGCAGCCCCGTCGTCCATGCCATGTGCCCCCCCTAAAAATGTATTGGGGTTGCCTCTCGCCTGTCCGAGGATGACACTGTTGGCGCTGTACCTCCTCTCTCGCCAAGGCTTTAACCTTTGCCCATGGTCCTCTGCCCTCGAACATGTCCTCCCAGGACCACCATTTGCCCACCTGGGCCATCGCCAACTTCTCCATCTCCTTACCCGGCGTTAGCTCAGAAACACGCTGCTTGGTCCAGTATTGGTGGGATCTTCTCTCACGATCGTCGAAAGGAGTGGACCAATGCGCAGCGTGGAATGCGAACATCTTTTATTTATTAAGTACACCACGAACAAAAACAATAAAACAATACGTGAAGTCCTTGGGTACATACACAAACCAACACGGAACAAGATCCCACAATACACTGTGCCAAACAGGCTGCTTAAGTATGGTTCCCAATCAGAGACAACAAGCAACAGCTGATGACTCTGATTGAGAACCACCCCGGCCAACATAGATACACATGAACTAGATCCTAACATAGAAACACAAACACATAGAATCTACACACCCTGGCTCAACATACAAGAGTCCCAGAGCCAGGGCGTGACATGGTTGTCCCGTGCTCTATTATTATAACACTTTATTGTTAAATATTTGTGGTGGCCAGATCACAGGCCAGAAAGGTATTTTCAAAAGAGGCTGCCAGTGTGTCTGGTGTTAAAACTGTACAGGCAAATAAGTCTGAGAGAAAAGCAGCAAAAACTCGAGCTATTTTTGTTTTCACCTTTCTAGGTTGTAGGATTTATTTTTTATTTTTTTATTTAGCAAATTTAGATTAATCATCACTTTCCATCAGCTTTCTGACACTTGTTAATTATTTTATCCATCCAATAATTGATGCTTTCTTTTATCCATGTTCAAAGTAACAGCTAAACATATTTTAACTCTGAAGTTAAGGCATGTATAGTTCCTATGTTTTTATTCCCTAGTTTGACATAGTTATGTTATACTGTTTTGTTGTAATTGCTTCTTTCATGTAACAATATACTGACATTACTCATCTCAGTGTTGTCATCATATATACATGTGGTGTTGATACAGAATGATTTGGATGGATTGGAATGGAATGACTTGGAGAATGTATAAGAAGGCATAAGCTTGTTTTATACAAGACATTGTAGTCAATTAGGGTTGTATATTCCAAATACCAAATTGATTTTTAATAAAGTATAGTAAATCTTTTCCACATCAGTCACGGATCATTCTGTATGTTGTTTAACATTACCCTCTAGTGGCTCAATTGGGACACAACGTCTTCAACAAGTGCAGTAAAGTTGAAATGCACAATAATGCATGATATCAGATAACTTCCAGGTCTAACTCAATGGTGTATTGTAGTAGTTCATGATAAAATGTAAGAATATGCAATTATGGATAAAACATTAACGTTCAGTAATAAACAATTTGTAAGGCATTTACAGTTTGCTCACCATTTATTC
The DNA here is from genome assembly GCF_020615455.1 of Coregonus clupeaformis. Taxonomy (NCBI): domain Eukaryota; kingdom Metazoa; phylum Chordata; class Actinopteri; order Salmoniformes; family Salmonidae; genus Coregonus; species Coregonus clupeaformis. The sequence continues at coordinate 49,889 of NW_025534262.1, forward strand.
ATCATTGCTGACAGATTTGTGAAATGTTAGTCAGCTAGGTATTTTCACATTTATAAACAACTACTATATGCATTAATGATTCATAGTGTCAGATTGCTGCCAGGTCAGGGGTCATGCCAGAGCAGCTCTCAGATGCAGTTGAGTCTGAATGAATATAGAAATATGGTACCACTTTATAATAACACCTTGTAATAAAGAATATTTAATGGATTAAGAAATAGTTTATTCATTTATTCATAATTACTCCCACATTTGTGCTAGTAAGCAAGTTGTTCACACATTTATAAATAACTTTTATAGTATGTAATAAGATCCTTCATAAGATGTTTGATAAATGTCCTTGTAACCCATTTACCAATCATTGGTAAAGTGGTGTTGCAGTCCCTAAAGCGAGGACTATTCATCCTTAATAAACGTTGAGTGACCAGTGTAATTTCTCACAAAAAGATGGACATGCCATTGGTAGACATTCCAGCAGTACCTGATGCTCCTTAAGGTCTCAAAATGACCTAGAACATATCAATGGTTAAAAAATAAGCACACAACACAGAGGATGTTAAAGGAAATATACTGAACATATTATTCCAAAACAGTCACACTGTTGTAGTAGTATGCTGAAAGTAGTAGAAGTAACATGTTTTGTCTGAAAATGCTAACATTTGTGTTCATTGGCAATGACTACCAAAACCAAAGGGTGGATTGTAGTCACTCATTAGATTAGTTCATAAACTGCTTACAGGGTAAGGGAACCAATATCTAAATACATAATTTAACTGAACATTATGTTTAAAGGGTTACTCCCTTTAATACACTACAAGTGAAGTTGTCCAAATTCTTATGGCTTCTTCAAATGGGGGGACTAGATACATAAGGTGTTCTAATTTATGTATGAAAAGACCCTCAAATAAAAGGTGGCATTCTATAATGTCGCCTCATATTAAACATTTGATGTCAAATCCAAAAATGATTTGTACATGGTACAGGCTCTAAAGAAGGTAACTCAGCCATCTACACAGCCGTCAGCAACACAGCCAAGGAGTACAAAACTAAACTTAATAATGGGAAACATAGTAATAGCTTACATAGAACAGATCTACCGCTTCTTAGACCTGCTTTCAATGAGAATGACAGCTCTATAACTCATATTTCTATGTGAATTTGGACGGGTCATGCAAAAAGTTACATATTGAAGCTTTAATTAGTAAATATTTTCTTCATAATTTATCATTAAAGACACATTTATTTATAGTAAGCTTGTTATTCACACATTTATAAACAACTTTTGTAGTGTTCATACCCAATATGTTGAGGTTGAAGTGTCTGCTGCGATCTCCTGCGCTGTTGTGTTTTATCATTAATGCATATAGTAGTTATATATCAATGTGAAAATACCTAGCTTACTAACATTTAACAAATGTGGGAGTAATGATTAATAAATGGTGAGCAAACTGTAAATGCCTTACAAATTGTTTATTACTGAACACTATAAAGTGTTACCCATGATTGCATATTCTTGCATTTTACCCTCAACTACTTACACTAGACCATTGAGATAGACTTGGACTTTATCTGATATCATGCAATATTGTACATTTCAACTTTACCACACTTGATGAAGGCATTGTGTCACAATTGAGCCACTAGAGAAGATGTTAAACAACATATATAATGAATCTTGACGTCCTCGGAATGTACTATTGGAATACTTACTTTTAATCATTAAATAATATGGAACAACCACAGACTTTGGTATTTGGAATATACAACCCTAAATGACTACAATGTCTTTTATAAAACAAGCTTATGCCTTCTTATGCCTTCTCCAAGTCATTCCATTCCAATCCATCCAAATCATTCTGCATCAACACCACATATATCTATGATGACAACACTGAGATGAATAATGTCAGTATATTGTTACATGAACAAACAATTACAACAAATGTATTACAAAACATATCAAATCTATGTGTGTCATATTTAGAAATAAAAACATAGGAACTATGAACATCTTAACTTCAGAGTTAAAATATGTTTAGCTGTTACTTTGAACCATGGATAAAATAAAGCATACATTATTGGATTAATTAAGGAATTAACAAGTGGCAGAAAGCTGATGATAAATGATGATAAATGGTCAATTAAAATAAAAAATATATACAAATAAAATGGAATCCAACAACTTAGAAAGCTGAAAACAACAATAGCTCGAGTTTTTGCTGCTTTTCTCTCTGACTTATTTGCCTGTACAGTTTTAACACCAGACACACTGGCAGCCTCTTTTGAAAATACCTTTTTGGCCTGTGATCTGGCCACCACAAATATATTACAATAAAGCGTTATAATAATAGAGCACGGGACCCCATCCTTAAACTCCTCCATCCTTCCAGTCGAGAGAACGAAACAAGATTTGGAAGGAAGGCCTTGAGAAACTACAGGACAGATCACAGCATGTGTCATTTGGCCAGTGCATAAGAAAATTGACAGTCAGGCAGTTAATGAGATGGCATATCTTTAAGGTGGATGCACTAATGCATTCCATAGGAACATTACATAGACTTGTAAAAATGTCCATCTGAACTGAATTATGAAGTAATTATTCAGGTTGATGGAGCCAGTCACATTGTGGGGACACATAATATTTGGCAGACATCACCCTACAGTATTCTGACCCAGTCATCCCCCTTGATGTTTTTCAGCCAGCCTGCTACCTTGAGAGTAATGCCCCATGTAACCTCTCACCATTACCAATAATAGGGGAGGTTAGCAGTTTTGGGGAGGTATGATCTTTGACCCTCTGTAACTTTCTCACTCATCACCCTGAGGACCAACCTGTATAGTCTACCACACCCTCTCTCATTAGCACCACCAGCTAAAGAGAGTTTTCTCTCTGTCTAATTGTGTTCCCCGTACCCTGTGTGAACTTGTCCATTCCCTTTGTGTGATTATTCTGATGAAGGCCATTGAAGGCTGAAACGTTTATCTTTTAACCTTGCTTAAATAAAACAAATCATTTTTAATGGCGAGGAAGTGTTGTGCCTTTTCCTTTGCAATGACGATTAAATTTTTTGCACCTCGACTCACGTTGGTTGAGCACCCTCCTCTTCTTTCGATACAGTCATTATTTCTCAGCTTCATTTAAGGTTGTCAATCATTTGATTAGATTTTTATTTTAATAAATCTAGTTAGATACTGTTCTGTCAGATTCCAGAGGGTCCTGTTTGCGCTACGATACCATATACTTCATTGTCCATTTACATGGAAATTCATTTAGAGACGTCAGCACAGAAATACACAAACACAACCCAATATATTACATGACGTACGGAAAACTGGAACGTTAGTACACAAGTAACACATTAACATATTCACATATTGGAAACATGCAGGGCTCTGTCATAATGACACTTATATCACTCTACCAATGAAAGGTGTCAACCACACACTCAAATACATCTACTACATTTAGATGTTGTTGTTTTTTTACATTTATTTCTACAGGGTGGGTCACCATTGAGACCAGGGTCTTATTTGCAAGGAAGCCCTGTGAACATGAACATACAATAAATACAACAATATTAATCAAAACAAACACAATTCTCAAACACTGGCGGCAGGTAGCCTAGCGGTTAAAATGTTGGGACAATAATCGAAAGGTTGCTGGTTCGAGTCCACGAGCCAACTATGTGAAAAATCTGTTAACGTGCCCTGGAGCAAGGCACTTAACCCTAATTGTTCTTGTAAGTCGCTCTGGATAAGAGCGTCTGTTAAATGACAGACCAAAAAAATATGATTCCACCTCTGCATGATTCCTAAAGAGCATATTACATCAGCAAAATTCAACCTGGGACTATATTGTCTCTACTGTGTAAGTGAACAACTCTTCAATGATATTAGTTTGACTTGTTTAAGTTTCTCACGTCGAGGGTCCTGTTATTAGTTGTAGTAATCATGGTATATTTACCAACAGGGGGTACCCCACTGATTTTGTTAGGCACTCTAACTCAGATATCATATTCAAAACTGCAAACATTTCTCTTCACCCTAAGACAAAATTAGTAGAATTGCAGGAAATTAGCTGTAAAACTGCAAAAAAATATTCTCAGCCGCATGGCAAAATGAGTAGAATTGCAGGAAATTAGCTTTAAAACTGCAACATTTTCTTTCCATCCCATGGCAAAATGTGTAGAATTACAAGAATGTACAGTGCATTCGGAAAGTATTCAGACCCCTTGACTTTTTTCACATTTTGTTACGTTACAGCCTTATTTTAAAATTGATTAAAATGTTTTTTTCCCCTTCATCAATCTACACACAATACCCCATATAGACAAAGCAAAAACAGTATTTCATGAATTTTTTTAACATTTATAAAAATATAGAAATAGAAATATCACATTTATATAAGTATTCAGACTCTTTACTCAGTACTTTGTTGAAGCACCTTTGGCAGCGATTACAGCCTCGAGTCTTCTGGGGTATGACGCTACAAGCTTGGCACACCTGTATTTGGGGAGTTCCCCCATTTCTCTGCATATCCTCTCAAGCTCTGTCAGGTTGGATAGGGAGTATCGCTGCACAGCTATTTTCAATTCTCTCCAGAGATGTTAGATCGGGTTCAAGTCTGGGGTCTGGCTGGGCCACTCAAGGACATTCAGAGACTTGTCCTTGAAGGTTCTACCCTATTTCTTTTTGTATCTTTTTTTTCACCTTTATTTAACCAGGTAAGCCAGTTGAGAACAAGTTCTCATTTACAACTGCGACCTGGCCAAGATAAAGCAAAGAAGTGCGATAAAAACAACAACAACACAGAGTTACATATGGAATAAACAAAACGTACAGTCAATAACACAATAGAAAATCTATATACAGTGTGTGCAAATGTAGTAAGTTATGGAGGTAAGGCAATAAATAGGCCATAGTGCAAAATAATTACAATTTAGTATTAACACTGGAGTGATAGATGTGCAGAAGATGATGTGCAAATAGAGATATTGGGATGCAAATGAGCAAAAATAAATATAAATGTAAATAACAATATGGGGATGAGGTAGTTAGGTGGGCTAATTTCAGATGGGCTGTGTACAGGTGCAGTGATTGGTAAACTGCTCTGACAACTGATGCTTAAAGTTAGTGAGGGAGATATGTGTCTCCAGCTTCAGAGATTATTGCAGTTCGTTCCAGTCATTTGCAGCAGAGAACTGGAAGGAATGGCGACCAAAGGAGATGTTGGCTTTGGGGATGACCAGTGAGATATACCTGCTGGAACGCATACTACGGGTGGGTGTTGCTATGGTGACCAATGATCCAAGATAAGGCGGGGATTTGCCTAGAAGTGATTTATAGATGACCTGGAGCCAGTGGGTTTGGCGACGAATATGTAGTGAACCCTGTTCTCAACCAGCTGGTAGGGCATGTTTTGACAATAGATTTAGAAGTGGATATGAAAAAAGCCATCACTTGAACCTGATTGGTCAACTCCCCCAGCCCTCCTGCATCAATTAACATAATGTGTATGATTTTGGGTTGCTGCAGATCAGTGTTGTGGCACTCTAACTTTGCCCATTCAGAGGGCTGGAAGAAAACTCAAAATCAGTCACCAAAGTTGTTGTACAAAAGTCAGGAATTCAATTGGTGAGGGATTAATATAGCACCATTCCTGTCAGTAGAGTCCTTGAATATTAGGAATATTTAAATACAAAAGTTTCAATGTAAAAAGGTTCAAAAGCAAGAATTTCGTAAAAATGTGCTTAACCAGGCGGTTGATACAGTGCATTGGGAAATTATTCAGACCCGTTGACTTTTTCCACATTTTCTTAGGTTACAGCCTTATTCTCAAATGGATTAAATGAATGGTTTTCCTCATCAGTCTACAAACAATACCCCATAATGACAAAGCGAAAACTGTTTTTTTGCAAATTTTGGCAGATAAAAAAACAAGAACCTTATTTAGATAAGTATTCAGACACTTTGCTATGAGACTCGAAATTGAGCTCAGGTGCATCCTGTTTCCATTGATCATCCTTGAGATGTTTCTACAACTTGATTGGAGTCCACCTGTGGTAAATTCAATTGATTGGACATGATTTGGAAAGGTCCCCAAGAACACAGTGGAACCACCAAGACTCTTCCTAGAGCTGGCCGTCCGGCCAAACTCAGCAATCGGGGGAGATTTGCCTTGGTCAGGGAGGTGATGGTCACAGAGCACCATAATTCCCCTGTGGAGATGGAAGAACCTTCCAGAAGAACAACCATCTCTGCAGCACTCCACCAATCAGGCCTTTCTGGTAGAGTGGACAGACAGAAGCCACTCCTCAGTAAAAGGCACATGACAGCCCGCTTGGAGTTTGCCAAAAGGCACCTAAAGGACTCTCAGACCATGAGAAACAAGATTATCTGGTCTGATGAAACCAAAATTGAACTCTTTGGCCTGAATGCGAAGAGTCACGTCTGGAGGAAACCTGGCAACCATCTCTGCAGCACTCCACCAATCAGGCCTTTATGGTAGAGTGGCCAGACAGAAGCCACTCCTCAGTAAAAGGCACATGACAGCCCGCTTGGAGTTTGCCAAAAGGCACCTAAAGGACTCTCAGACCATGAGAAACAAGATTATCTGGTCTGATGAAACCAAAATTGAACTCTTTGGCCTGAATGCGAATAGTCACGTCTGGAGGAAACCTGGCACCATCCCTACGGTGAAACATGGTGGTGGCAGCATCATGTGTGGGGATGTTTTTCAGTGGCAGGCACTAGCAGACTATTCAGGATTGAGGGAAAGATGAACAGAGCAAAGTACAGAGAGATGAAAACCTGCTCCAGAGCTCCCAGGACCTCAGACTGGGGTGAAGGTTCACCTTCCAATAGGACAACGACCCTAATCACACAGCCAAGACAACGCAGGAGTGGCTTCGGGACAAGTCTATGAGTAGCCCAGGCAGAGCCCTGACTTGAACCTGATCGAACATCTCTGGAGAGACCTGAAAATAGCTGTGCAGCGACGCTCCCCATCCAACCTGACAGTGCTTGAGAGGATCTGCAGAGAAGAAAGGGAGAAACTTCCCAAATACAGGTGTGCCAAGCTTGTAGCGTCACACCCAAGAAGACTTGAGGCTGTAATCGCTGCCAAATGTGATTTAACAAAGTACTGAGTAAAGAGTCTGAATATTTTTTAATTTACATTTTTGTCATTTAGCAGACGCTCTTATCCAGAGCGACTTACAGTTAGTGAGTGCATACATTTTTCATACTGGACCCCCGTGGGAGTCGAACCCACAACCCTGGCGTTGCAAGCGCCATGCTCTACCAACTGAGCTACAGGAGGCCTATGTAAATAGATTATTTTCTTTTTTTTTATACATTTGCTAACATTTCTAAAAACCTGTTTTTGCTTTGTCATTATGGGGTATTGTGTGTAGATTGATGAGGAAATTGTTTTATTTAAACCAAAAGGCTGTAACGTAACAAAATGTGAAAAAGTCAAGGGGTCTGAATATTTTCAGAATGCACTCAGTAAAAAGTAAGGTGGAAAAAGAATAGGGAAAAAGAATCTATTTTTTATAAAATAATACTTATATTGGTGAAAACTATGATTTCATTGTTGACAAGACACTACATTAGGCAACATACATTGGTTTAAAAACATTTCATGACCCATGTGATTAATTAATAACTATTCAGACTAAAGGTCGCCTATAAAATAATGCCTATAATAGTAATAAAAACTGCACTTTGTCATATATTATCTCAGAATGTAGTTTGAACATGTATGAAACATTGTGGAAGGACCTGGACTAATTGAAATTTAAGAAAACCAACACCACCTGAATACGCATTCATTTAATACATACATATGCAATTAACGTCATTTATTAAAATGTGACATCAGTCCTCATTTAACAATGCTTACCTGCATACAGTATAAAAGCCATTGAAGCAGACCTAAAGTAATTTTTGTAATATTGTTGAGATGAGTAAAAATGCTATGCAAATTGCCATTCTAATATGGTATCGCTGGTATGACCCTCTTGACTTCTCAACTGCCTGGTAGAATAAACAGCAAGTTAAAGAAAAACACTATTGGAAATTCCTGTTTGAGTTGTCAGTAATAGGACTTTAAGATGAAATAATTGTTTCTACATGTTTTTCTAGAAGAGACCGTTAAAGAGATAAAAATATATGAAAAAATGTATGCACTCACTAACTGTAAGTCACTCTGGATAAGAGCGTCTGCTAAAATGACTAAAATGTAAATGTAAAATGTAATAAAGAACCATGATCGTAAGGTTCTAATTGAAACCTTTGGGGTGCTATAAAGAACCCTTTCCTAAGTTTCTAGAAATGTTCTGGGAACTAGTGACAGGTTGCCACTTATCAAAGCAATCAAATATTTTGCATAGATGGAGCTCCAAACAGAGGTTGTGTTTCTGAAAATGTTTCAGCAATAAGCTAGCTATCATAAGATACAAAACTAACGATGATAATCACCGAATACAGAGTTTATTCCTTCGTAGACACACAAATGTGCTCAAATAGCGATCAACGAAACAGGCTATCCAATAATACATAGGCACAGTGGGAAATCTACCCAGGCAACAATAAGTTACGAGCAGCTCCACCAAGCTACACTACTCTCACAAATAACAATCACCCACAAGGACAAGGGGGCAGAGGGAACACTTATACTGAGACTAATTAGGGGATAGGAAACAGGTGTGATTGACAAGACAAGACAATTGTGATGATGATTGGGGCGGCAGTGGTTAGTAAGCCCGTGACGACGAACGCCGAAGCCTGTCCGAACGAGGAGGGGAGGCAGCCTCGGCCGAAGTCGTGACAGTACCCCCCACTCCCCTTGACGCGCAGCTCCAGCAGCGCGCCGACCCCGGCGTCAGGGACGACCAGGAGGACGCGGAGCGAACCGAATGGCGACGGTGGAAATTCCGCAACAGGGAGGGATCGAGGATATCCCTCACCGGGACCCATCACTGTTCCTCCGGACCGTACCCTTCCCACTCCACGAGGTACTGAAGGCCCCCCACCCGACGCCTCGAATCCAGAATGGAATGGACCGAGTACCCCGGGGCCAGCCTCGATATCCAGAAGAGGTGGAGGAACCTCCCGCACCTCAGACTCCTGGAGCGGACCAACCACCACCGGCCTGAGGAGAAAACCATTAAACGAAGGGTTAATACAGTAATCAGGGGGAAGTAATAACCTATACGTGACCTCGTCGATTCTCCTGAGGACTTTGAATGGCCCCACAAACCTCGGGCTCAGCTTCCGGCAGGGCAGGCAGAGGGGCAGATTCCGGGTCGAGAGCCAGACCCGATCACCCGGTACGAAGACCGGGGCCTCACTGCGGTGACGGTCAGCGTTGGCCTTCTGACGATGCACAGCGCGCTGGAGGTGAACGTGGGCAGCGTCCCACGTCTCCTCTGCATCCCGAAACCAGTCATCCACCGCAGGAGCCTCGGTCTGGCTCTGATGCCACAGTGACAGAACCGGTTGGTAACCTAAAACACATTGGAATGGTTTTAGGTTAGTAGAGGAGTGGCGGAGAGAGTTCTGGGCATATTCTGCCCATGGCAAGAACACAGACCACTCCCCCGGCCAGTCCTGGCAGTAGGACCGCAGCAACCTACCCACATCCTTATTTACCCGTTCCACCTGCCCATTTGACTCAAAGTGGAACCCAGAGGTCAGGCTGACCGAGACCCCCAGACTTTCCATGAACGCCTTCCAAACCTTGGACGTGAACTGGGGACCTCGGTCGGACACTATATCCTCTGGCACCCCGTAGTGCCGGAAGACATGAGTAAACAGGGCCTCCGTAGTCTGCAGGGCCGTGGAGAGACTGGGCAGAGGAAGGAGGCGGCAGGACTTGGAGAAGCGGTCCACAACGACCAGGATGGTGGTGTTACCTTGGGAGAGGGGAAGATCAGTCAAAAAATCTATACTAAGGTGAGACCATGGTCGTTGTGGAACTGGTAACGGTTGTAGCTTACCCGCCTAGGTGCCTTACTCTGGGCGCACACTTAGCCAAGGTAGGCCACCAGTACTTTCCGATCAAGCAGCGCACTGTACGACCGATACCTGGGTGACCAGAGGAGGGTGACGTGTGTGCCCAGAAGATCAGACGATCACGGATAAGAGCAGGCACGTACCAAAGCCCAGTTGGACACTGCGGTGGAGATGGATCTGTACGTAATGCCTGCTCTATATCCGCGTCCATCGCCCATACTACCGGCGCCACAATGCAGGAGGCCGGGAGTATGGGTGTGTTGTCTCTGGGCATCTCCTCTGTGTCATATAGCCGGGACAGTGCGTCTGCCTTCACGTTCTTCGTACCCGGAATGTATGACTGTGTAAAATCAAACCGGGTTAAGAATATGGGCCACCTGGCCTGGCGAAGATTCAGCCTCCTCGCTGCCCAGATGTACTCCAGGTTACGGTGGTCCGTCCAGACGAGGAAAGGGTGTTTCGTCCATTCGAGCCAATGCCTCCACACGGTCAAGCCTCGGACAACAGCCAACAGCTCCCGATCACCAACGTCGTAGTTCTGCTCCTTAGAGAAGAAGGTACAGGGGCGGAGCTTGGGTGGCGTGCCCGAGCGTTGGGACAGGACAACGCCTATCCCTACCTCGGATGCATCCACCTCCACTACGAACGGTAGTGATGGATCGGGGTGGGCCAGTACCGGAGCTGAGGTGAACAGGCCCCGCAGTTTCCTGAAGGCCAGGTTAGCCTCAGCAGACCAGCGGAGCCGTGACGGCCCACCCTTCAACAGGGATGTAATGGGAGCTGCAACCTTGCCAAAGCCCCGGATAAACCTCCGATAGTAGCTGGCAAAGCCAAGGAAACGCTGCACCTCCTTAACCGTGTTTTGAGTCGGCCAATTACGCACAACTGAAATGCAATCTCCCTCCATCTCCACACCTGAGGTGGTAATGCGGTATCCGAGGAAGGAGAAGGACTGCTAGAAAAACATACACTTCTCTGCCTTGGCATAAAGGTAATTTTCCAACAGTCGGGCCAGCACTTTGCGAACTAGGGACACTTGCTCGGCGCGAGTAGCGGAATACACCAAAATGTCTTCGATGTGTCCCGAAACACCTCGTTCACAAAGGACTGGAAGACGGATGGAGCATTCTTTAAACAATAGGGCATCAGGTATTCATAATGCCCTGTGGTTTTGCTGAATGCTGTCTTCCACTCATCCCCCTCCCGAACATGCACCAGGTTGTATGCACTCCTGAGATCTAGTGTATTGCTAGTAGTATGGGTTGGGATTATTGCCGCATTGAAAACAATTAGGAACTCGGACCTTGGAACTCTGAAATCTCAGACTTCCGATAAAAGTGTCTGCTAAATGGCATATTATTATTATAAGACAACAGTGACCCATCCACTTACCTAGATGTGGCTGGGGGGTGGTTATAGCATTTCTTTCACATGACCCATCAATTTAGACAAGTGTGTGTAGGTAAGAATCATCTAATAATTATATAATATTTATACAATATGGACACTTTTTTTTATATATTTCTACTATGCAAATATGCAAGTAAACATTTCACTGTACCGTTTACACCTTCGGTATCATGTACATGTGACAAATAAACGTTTATTTTATTTGAGAGACGGTAATGTGAAGAACAACGTGAGCTACACCAAAGTCAGATTAGGATATAGGCCAAGGACTAGATACAGTGTAGTTTTGCTACTACTTTCACCACTTTTAGTCTTGAAATCTTTGGTTGCTTACTACCCTACCTTACTCTGTTTAGCACATGGTCTCACGTGAACCCTTAAAGATGTCCTCCCGAGTGGCGCAGTGGTCTAAGGCACTGCATCGCAGTGCTAACTGTGCCACTAGAGATCCTGGTTCGAATCCAGGCTCTGTCGTAGCCGGCCGCGACCGGGAGACCCATGGGGCGGCGCACAATTGGCCCAGTGTCGTCCAGGGTAGGGGAGGGAATGGCCGGCAGGGATGTAGCTCAGTTGGTAGAGCATGGCATTTGCAATGCCAGGGTTGTGGGTTCGATTCCAGTATAAAAAAATAAAAATGTATGCACTCACTAACTGTAAGTCGCTCTGGATAAGAGCGTCTGCTAAATGACTAAAATGTAAATGTAAAATGTAAAGAGATGGGTACGGCTTAATTAAGAGGGTGTGGAAGATGCTGGGTGTAGACAAAGAAGAGCTCTCCAGTAGGTGTACCAAAACATTCAAGGGCCATTTTCTCAAAAGTGGGGTTACAAGTTTATCAACCTTCAAAGCAGAATTACTTTCCCATTGTTTGACATCCCATTTTTTAACTCTCTACTTTTATCCAATGTAAAAAACACTATTTCAAATTTTACTACATAGGACCGAATCGAGCCGGTCGGTCACATTTGTAAATGTTAGTAAGCTAGCTAGTTATTAAAACATTTATAAACCACTTTTACAGTATGTAATAATTATTCATCTGCATTGCTTATGGTTTGGGGTTTTAGGCTGGGTATCTGTATAGCACTTTGTGACATCTGCTGATGTAAAAAGGGCTTTATAAATACATTTGATTGATTGATTAATTCATAAGATCATAAGATGTTTAATAAATATCCTTATAAACCATTTACTAATCATTTGTAAAGTATTTTTGCAGACCCTAATCTAAAGTGAGGATTATTCATACTTTCTTAATACTTTAGTATAAATGTTTTGAGTGACCAGTGTAATTTCACACAAAAAGATGGACATGCTATTGGTAGACATTCCATTAGTACCTGATGCTCCTTAAGGTCTCAAAATGACCTATATCATATTCATAGTTAAAGAACAAGCACATATACTGAACGTTTTATTCCAAAACAGTCACACTGTTGTAGTTTATTTACATTTACATTTTAGTCATTTAGCAGAGCGACTTAAAGTTAGTGAGTTATTATTATATTATTATATATTATATTATTATATATAACATGATTATTATTATATATATATATTTTTTTTTTTTTCATACTGGCCCCCCGTGGGAATCGAACCCACAACCCTGGCGTTGCAAATGCAATGCTCTACATCCCTGATCCCCTAGTGTGATGTGTAACTTCAGACTCTCTATACTGAGTAAAATTATGTTTTTAGTCCGAAAATGCTAATATTAACGTTTCTTGGCAGTACTTTTCTACCAAAACCTAAAGTGTGGATTGCTGTCACTCGTTGGAGCAGTCCATAGACTGCTTACGAAATAAGGAAACAATTAACTGAATAGATCATTTTGCTTTACTATCCCATTACGTTTCAAGAGTTACTACCTTTAAAAGCCCCTAGAGTCGAATGACGCACCGGTGCGTCAATTTAAGTTACATAACAAAAAAAATCCCCATCAAACCTTCAGTTTAAGCTAGAGATATCTGTTCAATCCACTACTTCCGCCAGTGTCACACTTCCGCATCTACGGTGAAAGGTTGCAGAGCTAAAGCGAGTTTGTCAGACCATGAGACATCCCGAAAACTGGTCTTCTCACGGAAAGCGTCTGTAGCGTCCGAGCCATTTGGGCTACAAACTAATGTGACCCCACAAGACAGCGGTTCATAAGAACAAGGTCAAGCAGCAGACATTGGGGACAACAAAGCTACAGACCGGCAGAGGGCGAAAACGACACTCTACTGACCGGGATGACCGCCAACTCATTCGAATGTCACTCAACAACTGTAGGATGACATCAAGTGACCTACAAAAAGAATGGCAAATGGCAGCTGGGGTGAGGTGCACAGCGAGGACGGTTCAAAACAAGCTCCTAGGGGCAGGGCTGAAGTCGTGCAAAGCTAGAAAAAAGCCCTTCATCAATGAGAAGCAAAGAAGAGCCAGGCTGAGGTTTGCAAAAGACCATTTGGATTGGACCGTAGAGGACTGGAGTAAGGTCATCTTCTCTGAAATTTGGTGGAGGATCGGTGATGATCTGGGGGTGCTTCAGCAATGCTGGAATCGGGCAGATTTGTCTTTGTGAAGGACGCATGAATCAACATTGACATTTTAGTCATTTAGCAGACGCTCTTATCTAGTGCGACTTACAGTTAGTGAGTGCATACATTATTATTTTTTTTTTTTTAATTGCTTTTTTAGTTTTTTCATACCCCCCGTGGGAATCGAACCCACAACCCTGGCGTTGCAAACACCATGCTCTACCAACTGAGCTACATCCCTGCCGGCCATTACCTCCCCTACCCTAGACGACGCTGGGCCAATTGTGCGCCGCCCCATGGGTCTCCCGGTCGCGGCCAGCTACGACAGAGCCTGGTTTCGAACCAGGATCTCTAGTGGCACAGCTACCACTGCGATGCAGTGCCTTAGACCACTGGGCCACTCGGGAGGCAGCCACGTACAAGGTTGTCCTAGAAGAAAACTTGCTTCCTTTTGCTCTGACATTGTTCCCCAATTCTGAGGATTGGTTTTTCCAGCAGGACAATGCGCCATGCCACACAGCCAGGTCAATCAAGGTGTGGATGGAGGACCACCAGATCAAGACCCTGTCATGGCCAGCACAATCACATTCCAGAACAAACTTCTGGAATGTGATCAAGACGAAGTTGGATGGTCACAAGCCATCAAACAAAGCTGAGCTGCTTGAATTTTTGCACCAGGAGTGGCATTAAGTCACCCAACATCAATGTGAAAGACTGGTGGAGAGCATGCCAAGACGCATTAAAGCTGTGATTGAAAATCAGGGTTATTCCACCAAATATTGATTTCTCAACTCTTCCTTAAAGTTAAAACATTAGTATTGTGTTGTTTAAAAATGAACATTAACTTATTTTCTTTGCATTATTCGAGGTCTGACAAGCCTGCATCTGTTTTGTTATTTTGACCAGTTGTCATTTTCTGCAAATAAATTCTCTAAATGACAATATTTTTATTTGGAATTTGGGAGAAATGTTGTCAGTAGTTTATAGAATAAAACAAAAATGTTAATTTCACCTAAACACATCCCTATAAATAGTCAAACCAGAGAAACGTATATTTTTTCAGTGGTCTCTTCATTATTTCCTGAGCTGTATATACAGTTCCAGTCTACAGATTGGACACACCTACTCATTAATACAGGACACACTTCAAAACCTTGTTTCTTTATCTTTAAAAAATTGTCAGATTATAACCCTCCCTGCCCCTTACCCACTGTCACCCCGAACGTCTTAGACTCCAGAGAATACCTTTTAAGGCAGAGTAAAAAGTGCGGCACAGCGAAGCAAAGTGTGAAAATAGTCCATAGGTTATATATGTCAACCTGAATTTCAGTAGTAATGAAGGAATAGAAATCCACAGGAGAAAAACTGGTCGGTTCATCAGATGGTGTGTAGGCTACATCTCCCTGTTTTATGATTAGTTTGTGTTTGCAAGGTTGACAAAATTAGCAAAACATTTACATTACTGTAAGAAAATCGAATTAGCATAATGTAAAAAATACCCATACAAATATGTCTGTTTAAGAGAGATATCTGTTTTTCTTGCATGGGCTGCATCCCAATCCACCACATCTGCCAATATCGGCATCTGCCAAAAATCGGTCTGTAGCATCCGAACGGTCTCATGAACACAAACATGTCAGTGATTTTGCTCTACGACCCCCACAAGCATCACAGGACTTCTGTCTGTAATGTCCGAACAGTTTGGGCTACACACTAATATGACCCCTCTGTGGAAAGGTGAGTATGTTTTGCTCTAGGACGCCCACAAGCCTCACAAGCCACACCTGAAGGTAGCCTGGTACCAGCTTAAAACATTTATGGAAGTATATATGGAAGTAGTTTAGTGCCCCCAAAAAAAGGGGTGAAATATGTGTAAAAGAAATACAATCATAATTATATCTCTCAGATATAGGAAAGCCTTCAAAACAAATTTACTTCAGATTAATTTTTTTACTATGTGTTTTACCATGTATTAATCTGTTATTCAATGCGTTTCTATGGGCTAATAGCAGTAAGACCAAATTCAATGTTTTTATAAATGTTTTTGATACCTAAAGGGGTCATAAAATTCTAAATCAAAGATAAATTATCCTTGGTATGACGATCTTAAAACAATTCAATGTGGAGCGGAGAAGTTGAGCCTCATGCTTCAACGCTCTTAGTTGTTGCAGATATTGACCCACTATGCTGTTTACTTTCTGCATCTACGTCAAATTGCTGAGTCTACCTTTAAGGAGCATCAGGTACTGCTGGAATGTCTACCAATGGAATGTCCGTTTTTTTGTGAGAAATTACACTGGTCACTCAAAACATTTATAAAGTAGTAAGAAAGTATGAATAGCCCTCACTTTAGATTTGGGACTGCAAAATTATTTTACTAATGATTTGTAATTGGTTTATAAGTACCTATATTAAATATATACTATTAAAGATGCACTCCGCCATTTCCCGGTTGCAAATATTCTGATAGTTCCCATAATTTCAATTTATGTGACGAAACAAGTAAGTTAAGTGTAGAGAATCATTGTACCATCTAAACCACTGTGAAACACATTTTCCATATCAGAAAATATTGTATTTTCGGCTGTTTGAAGCTGGTTTACCAAACCAAAAGTAAAAGACTCAAAAACTAAACTTAAGAACAGGAAGCATAGAAATATGCACATAGAACAAATCTAATGCTTCTTAGACTTGCTTCCAATGAGAATGACAGAGCTATAACTCACATTTCTATGTGAATTTGGTCGGGTTGCCCAGAAAGTTACATATTGCAGCTTTAAACAACTTATTAATTATCTTAAGGATCATTATTAAATACTTTTCTTACTCAAGAGACCATGTTTGTATGCGGCTTTAATAATGCAAGTTTTTTTTTTACATTGTTTGGAAACTGATATGTAACACAAATTAATGCCAAAATAACATGTAAAACAGGCCAATTATTTAATCTGTAGTTTTTTATTTATTTATTTTTAGCTAAACAGGTAGGGCTCAAAACAGGTGGGGCTCCCCACCTGCCCTGAATGACGGGTCGCCACTGACTGTATGACAGAGTCCATGGACAGCCACATCATATTTAGCTTATGTTGATTGTGTCATGGATCCCCCCTGTACTGCTGCTCATTCCGTTCACCAGCTCCGGAGGTCTACGTCACCGGCCTTCTAGGCGTCACTGATATTGATCATTACCACCAACCCCGGACTGTCTTGTCTCATTACGCACACCTGGTTCCCATTCCCCCTGATTAGTTTGTGTATATATATGTGCCCTCTGTTCCCCATTGTCCTTGACGATTAATGTCCGATGTCCGTTGGTCTCGTGAGTACCATGTATTGTGCTCTGGTTATTATGGGTCTCGTCTCGTTTATTTGTTTGGAGGTTTACACCTAACTCTTTTGTTTGGGTTACATCCCAGTGTTATATATATATGTTTTTGTTTTGGGCTTCGTACCCGTTGTTTTTCATGACGTACCTTGTGTTGGGTGGAGTAATTAAAAGCCCTACGTATTCCTGCGCCTGTCTTCAAATCATTATACAACGTGACAGATTGGACTAAATTGTTTTTGGTATATTTCAGTTGTCAATGTATTAGACTAAGCATAGGTGATTTGATGATGTGAAATGTTAAAGTTGAAATGGTGCTGGAATAGTGGAGGCAGCTCCTGTTTTCTTTGAGACTTGCAGTAACTCTCCGTGGTTCTACACTGAACAAAAATATAAACTCAACATGTAAAGTGTTGGTCCCATGTTTCATGAGCTGAAATTAGAAATCCTAGAAATCTTACTACGCACAAAAAGCTTATTTCTCTCAAATTTTGTGCACACATTCCTTTACATCCCCCTGTTAGTGAGCATTTCTCCTTCGCAAAGATAATCCATCCACCTGACAAGTGTGGCATATCAAGAAGCTGATTAAACAGCATGATCATTACACAGGTGCACGTTGTGCTAGGGACAATAAAATACCACTTTAAAATGTGCTGTTTTGTCACACAATGCCACACAGATGTCTGATATTTTGAGGGAGCGTGGAATTGGCATGCTGACTGCAGAAATGTCCACTAGAGCTGTTGCCAGAGAATTTAATGTTAATTTTTCTACCATAAACTGCCTACATCGTTGTTTTAGAGAATTTGGCAGTACGTCCAACTGGCCTCACAACTGCAGACCACATTTATCCATGTCAGCCCAGGACCTCCACATCTGGCTTCTTCACCTGCGGGATCGTCTAAGGGGGATGGGGGGTGGGGGGTGCTGATGAGTATTTCTGTCTGTAATATACCGCTTTTGTGGAGAAAAACTCATTCTGATTGGCTGTGCCTGGCTCCCCAGTCGGGTGGGCCTATGCCCTCCCAGGCCCACCCATGGCTGCACCACTGCCCATTCATGTAAAATCCATAGACTAGGGCCTAATGAATTTATTTAAATTGACTTATTTCCTTATATGAACTGTAACTCAGTAAAACCTTTGAAATTGTTGCATGTTGCGTTTATATTTCTGTTCAGTATGAATCAATAGTTGTTTAGTAGTCCGAAAATGTCGGAAACATTAACTTGCTTGACAATACTGTAGGTCATAACTCCGGAGCCAGAGCAGTCCGCTCCACCGGGGTCTAGTCCAGATCCGGTCAGCGGCTCCAGTCCGGAGCCTGTGCAGTCCGCTCCACCGGTGCCTAGTCCAGCTCCGGTCAGCGGCTCCACTCCGGAGCCAGAGCAGTCCGCTCCACCGGTGCCTAGTCCAGCTCCGGTCAGCGGCTCCACTCCGGAGCCAGAGCAGTCCGCTCCACCGGTGCCTAGTCCAGCTCCGGTCAGCGGCTCCAGTCCGTAGCCTGTGCAGTCCGCCCCAGCGGTGCCCGGTCCAGCTCCGGTCAGCGGCTCCAGTCCAGACCCAGACATCAGCCCCTCTCCAGGTTCGTTGTCTCCCACACCAGGGTCCAGACAGGGCTTGGTACTTCGTGGGAGGAAGGAGAGGGGAAGCAGCGCACCGAGGTCCAGCCCAGACCAGGGGTGCAACAGGGAGGTGGAGAGTAAGTGGTCGTCACGCCCTGAGCTGGATCCGCCTTCGAGGCGGAATGCCCACCCGGCCCCTACCCTGTTATGTTTATATTGTGCGGTCGGAGTCTGCACCTTTGGGGGGGGTACTGTCACGCCCTGACTCAGAGGACGCTTGTATGTTGAGTCAGGGTGTGTATTTTCCATGTTGTACAGTCTAGTGTGTATATTCTATGTTGTGTAGTTCTATGTTTTATATCTAGTATGGGTATTTCTATGTTGGCGTGTAGGTGGTTCCCAATCAGAGGCAGCTGTCGCTCGTTGTCTCTGATTGGGGACCATACTTAGGCAGCCTATTGGCACGATTGAGTTGTGGGATCTTGTTCCATGTAAGATATGTTGTTTGTGTCTACCTTGGACTTCACGTTTCGTTTAATGTTTTGTCAAGTGTTTATTAAGTTTAAATAAACATGTATGCATATCACTCTGCGCCTTGGTCTGACCCGTCTATGAACGAACGTGACACAGGCAGAAATCTGTCCGGTATGACCTAGCACTGTGATAAAGTCGCTCTCACTACACTGGAAGTTAATAGGAATACTACTTTAAGATCGCGACAATGTCTCATACATATCAGATTTCAATATTGTCCGATGTCATAACTCGGGAGGATGTCTTCTCTCGAATGAGCCATTGATCATATTTTAGTGATATTCCTACCTCGAGAAATGTGTAATTTAACGGAGGGTCTAGCACATTTTTCCTATCAGTCTGCCTCTTTAGTCCAGGGTGCATTGCATGGTGCTGTTGCCAGAGATATTATAGAAAGGAGATAGGAATCCAATGAATGAAGGAACGTATAACGCCCCACCCAGCCGACTGTCAACCAATCGCGTTCACATTGTCTTGCTGCGTCATGCGGTTGCTGAGCTAATCGTCACTTAACCCCTTCTCTGTATGTCGAGAAATGTGCCTATTCTCCTCAAAAGTACGTAATGTCACGATTCCAAAGCTACACGATATTACAGATAGCGAGGTCATTAAAGATTTGTAATGTTGTACTTCCTGTTGACGAAATACTTGCTAATGTTGGGTTTTTAAGATAGCGCACAATAGACTCCCATTCACTCTATGAAGGAGGGCGCTCCTTGTCCCAGAATCACCCAGAATGCACCGCGCAGCCCATTGACATTATATGGACAACGTTTCCCATCTCCTCACAAGTATATCTGTGTTGCGAATGTTAGACTCCAGTCTCTGAGGCACACCGATCTGCAGGTTGAACATGGTGAAATTGTAGACTCCTAAATTGATAGTGCAGTTTGCTTAGGCGATTTTAAAGCGAACTAGCTACTTTACATGCTATTGATATGTTTGTACAGGCAAATAAATCTGTACAGGCAAATACGTCTGAGAGAAAAGCAGCAAAAACTCTAGCTATTGTTGTTTTCACCTATCTAAGTTGTTGGATTTCTGTTTTCTTTTTTTCTTTATCAAATTTAGATTCATCATCACTTTTCATCAGCTTTCTGCCACTTGTTAATTCTTTTATCAATCCAATAATTTATGCTTTCTTTTATCCATGGTTCAAAGTAACAGCTAAACATATTTTAACTCTGAAGTTAAGGTTGTATAGTTCCTATGTTTTTATTCCCTAGTTTGACATAGTTATGTTGTACTGTTTTGTTGTAATTGCTTCTTTCATGTAACAATACACTGACATTACTCATCTCAGTGTTGTCATCATAGATACATGTGGTGTTGATACAGAATGATTTGGATGGATCGGAATGGAATGACTTGGAGAAGGCATAAGAAGGCATGAGCTTGTTTTATAAAAGACATTGTAGTCATTTAGGGTTGTATATTCCAAATACTAAAGTCTGTGGTTGTTCCATGTTATTTAATGATAAAAAATAAGTATTTTAAATTGTACATTTTGAGTACGTCATGGATCATTCTGTATGTTGTTTAACATTTCCCTCTAGTGACTCAATTGGGACACAACGTCTTCAACAAGTGAAGTGAAGTTGAAATGTACAATAATGCATGATATCAGATAACTTCCAGGTCTAACTCAATGGTGTATTGTAGTAGTTCATGGTAAAATGTAAGAATATGTAATTATGGATAAAACTTTAACATTCAGTAATAAACTATTTGTAAGGCATTTACAGTTTGCTCACCATTTATTAAATCATAACTGACAGATTTATTAAATGTTAGTCAGCTAGGTAATTTCACATTCATAAATAACTACTATATGCATTAATGATTCATAGTGTCAGATTGCTGCCAGGTAAGGGGTCATGCCAGAGCAGCTCTCAGATGCTGTTGAGTCAGAATGAATATAGAAATATGGTACCACTTTATAATAACACCTTGTAATAAAGAATATTTAATAGATTAAGAAATAGTTTATTTATTCATTTATAATTACTCCCACATTTGTGTTACTAAGCTAGTTGTTCACACATTTATAATAACTTTTATAGTATGTAATACTAAGATGTTTAATAAATGTCCTTGTAAACCATTTACAAATCATTGGTAAAGTTGTGTTGCAGTCCCTAAAGCGAGGACTATTCATCCTTAATAAACGTTGAGTGACCAGTGTAATTTTCTCACAAAAAGATAGACATGCCATTGGTAGACATTCCAGCAGTACCTGATGCTCCTTAAGGTCTCAAAATGACCTAGAACATATCAATGGTTAAACAATAAGCACACAACACAGAGGATGTTAAAGGAAATATATGAACATTTTATTCCAAAACAGTCACACTGTTGTAGTAGTATGCTGAAAGTAGTAGAAGTAACATGTTTTGTCTGAAAATGCTAACATTCGTGTTTGTTGGCAGTGAGTGTGGATTGTAGTCACTCATTAGAGCAGTTCATTAAATACATTATGTTTAAAGGGTTACTCCCTTCAATACACCACAAGTGAAGTTGTCCAAATACTTATGACTTCTTCAAATGGGGGGACTAGATACATAAGGCGATCTAATTTATGTATGAATATAACCTCAAATAAAAGGTGGCATTCTATAATGTCGCCTCATATTAAACATTTGATGTCAAATCCAAAAATGATTTGTACATGGTACAGGCTCTAAAGAAGTTAACTCAGCCATCTACACTGTCACGGTTTACTAAGCCAGAACCCAGAAGCAGACCAGGACAAGGTAAATTGAAACAAAGGTGAGTGTTTATTTAATAGATCCACGAGTGAGGCTGAATAATCCAGGGAACAGAGCGGGTGGCGTGGATGGGTTGTTGAGGGTGCAGTGGTAGGTCCAGTAATGGCTCGGCAGCCGCCGACCATCAGGCAGAGGTTGGGTGAAGGTTCCGGGTGAGTGACTGCAGATAGAACAAAACGGAGGTAAGTATACAGCAAGTCAAAAAGGTGCAAAACAACAAAACTAACGCTAGAAGTTCCAAGGCTGATACACGGACAAACATACTGTTCATGGCTACCGATCCGGCAGGGGAATGGATGTTAGGACAGAGCCTAAGAAGGGTGATGATCAGGACCAGGTGTGCAGATTGCTGATGGGATGCAGGTGCGGAAATCAAGAGAGCTCCCGCCTAGCAACGTTGCCCGGCAACCAGGCAGGAGCGTTCCAGAACCCTCGGGAAACTGGAGATCCCGAGCAGAAAAACTAATACCCAGACAGAAACCGACTCAGACTGCAGGGATCGTTACAGTACCCACCCTCCGACGAACGCCACCGGGCGGACTCCCGGAGCGCCAGGATGGAGGCGGTAGAAGTCACGAATGAGGTCAGCATCTAGGATCTGTCGCCGCGGAATCCAACTCCTCTCCTCAGGACCATACCCCTCCCAGTCCACGAGATACTGGAAACCCCGGCCCGCCGTCTGGAATCCATGATGCGTCGCACCGTGTAGGCAGGACCACCTCCGATCATCCGGGAGGAGGAGGAGGAGGCGGAGGAGGCAACAGAGGACTGAGGAGAACAGGCTTGAGGCAGGAGACATGAAAGGTGGGATGGACTCTGAGCGTCCTCGGTAGTTTGAGTCGAACTGCCACCGGATTGATCACCTTCTCCACCACAAACGGACCAATGAACTTCGGTAACAACTTCCTAGACTCAGTCCGTAAAGGAAGATCCCGTGTGGCCACCAGACCCTATCTCCGATGGTATAGGTGGGAGCGGGGATCCGGTTCGATTCGCCTGGAGCTGATACCGGTCCGAAACTCTAAGGAGTGCCTTTCTGGCCCGATGCCAGGTCGGTGGCAACGACGAATATGGGCCTGAACAGAGGGCACTGAGAGCTCCTTCTCCTGAGAAGGGAACAAGGGAGGTTGGTAGCCATACAGGCACTGGAAGGGAGACATCCCAGTGGCAGATGTAGGGAGAGTATTGTGGGCATACTCAACCCAAGGCAACTGAGAGACCCAGGAGGTGGGGTTGGAGGAGACAAGGCAGCGTAGCGTGGATTCCATCTTCTGGTTGGCTCTCTCCGCCTGACCATTAGATTGGGGGTGAAAACCAGATGTGAGGCTGACTGTAGCTCAATGGCCAAACAGAAGGACTTCCAGACAGCAGAGGTAAACTGAGGGCCACGGTCGGAAACGATATCACTGGGCAAACCGTGGACCCTGAAAACCTCCCCTAACCAGGATCTCGGACGTCTCCGAGGCAGAGGGAAGCTTGGCAATAGGCACAAAGTGGGCGAACTTGCTGAATCTGTCCACGATAGTCAGAACGACCGTGTTTCCCTCAGAAACGGGCAACCCAGTGACAAAGTCCAGGGCCAGATGCGACCATGGTCGCGGGAATAGGAAGGGGGTGAAGTAGTCCAGAGCTGGGCCGATTGGTACTCTTATTCTGCGCACACACTGGACAGGCAGCAACATAACCCCGAGTATCCTCGGCCATGGCAGGCCACCAAAACGTCTGCGAAGAAAACGCCATCGTCCGAGCCACGCCAGGGTGACAAGCCATCTTGCTGGCGTGGGACCATTTGAGGACAGCAGGACGAACCGACTCAGGCACAAACAACCGACCGGGTGGACCGTTACCGGGACCGGGCTGCGTCCGAAGGGGCCGCCATCACCTCCTCCTCAATCTTCCACCTAACAGCTCCCACGACGCAGTTCCGGGGGAGAATTGTCTCGGTCTTGGACCCACTCTCCTCCGTCTTGGAGAACATCCGGGACAAGGCGTCCGCCTTGCCGTTCTTAGATCCAGGTCGGAACGTCAGGGAAAAATTGAATCGTCCGAAAAACAACGCCCACCTGGCCTGACGGGAGTTGAGACGTCTAGCCGATTGCACGTAAGCAAGATTCTTGTGGTCAGTCCAGACAATAAACGGTTGCTCCGCCCCCCTCCAACCAGTGGCGCCACTCCTCCAAAGCGAAGTTTCACCGCGAAGCTCCCGGTTACCCACATCGTAATTCCTCTCCGCAGGCGAAAGGCGACAGAGTAGTAGGCGCAGGGATGGAGTTTACTGTCCGTGGAGCATCGCTGCGACAGGATGGCGCCAACTCCCACATCAGACGCGTCCACTTCAACGGCGAACTGCGACGGGCCGTGTCCGGCTGAGAGAGAATCGGTGCGTTGGTGAATCGCCTCTTCAAATCCAGAAACGCTCGATCCGCCTCCGGATTCCACTTGAAGGTCCTGATACTGGAAGTCAAGGCAGTTAACGGAGCGGCCACACGGCTGTAATCCCGGATGAATCTGCGGTAGAAATTCGCAAACCCCAAAAATCTCTGGAGCTGCAATCTCGTACCGGGCTGGGCCCATTCCAGAACCGCTCTAACCTTCTCCTGGTCCATCCTAATCTCTCCCCTGGAGATGATGTACCCGAGAAAGGATGTCGTGTGGGCGTGAAACTCGCACTTCTCGGCCTTCACGAACAGGCGATTCTCCAACAATCGCTGCAGAACCTGCCGGACATGCTGGACGTGGTCGGAAGGTTCCTTCGAGAAGATCAGAATGTCATCCAGGTAAACAAACACAAAGAGACCGATCATATCTCTCAGGACGTCGTTCACCATACTCTGGAATACCGCTGGAGCATTGGTCAGTCCAAACGGCATCACCTGATACTCGAAGTGACCCATCGGTGTGTGAAACCCGTCAACCACTGCGTCCCCCTCTCTGATCCGGACCATGTGATACGCATTGCGTAGGTCTAGCTTGGTGAACACCGTAGCACCCTGTAAGGAGTCGAAGGCAGAACTCATCAAGGGCAGGGGATACTTGTTCTTGACCGTGATGTCATTCAACCCCCGATAATCAATACACGGTCGAAGAGAGCCATCCTTCTTACCCACAAAGAAGAATCCTACCCCCAGGGGGGTGATGACGAGGGGACTGACGAGACCAGCAGCTAGGGACTCCTTGATGTAGGTCTCCAAAGCCTCACGTTCAGGTCGGGAGATACTGTATAACCTTCCCTTGGGGTAGACAGCTCCAGGGAACAGGTTGATGGCACAATCATATGGTCGGTGGGGGAGGGAGTGACAGAGCCTTCTGCTTACTGAACACTTCCCCCAAATCGTGATATGTCTCTCGGGAACCAGGGACAAATCTGGGGGTTTAGCCTCAATCACCTGACTGGGAACCGAATGGGGACAGGCAGTCTTGAGACAGTTAGCATGACAATCAAGGCTCCAACTCGTTACCTTGCCCGTCACCCAATCGAACTGGGATTGTGTTCCTTCAGCCAGGGGTATCCAAGGACCAGAGGAACATGGGAAGACGGCAGAATGAAGAATGAAATCATCTCGAATGATTCCCGACAACAGCATCTTAACCCGGTTCAGTCCTCATCGTGATACGTGCCAGACTACTGCCCGTTCAGGAGTGGTCGCTTAATGGCTTCCGGCAATTGCTCCTTGGAAAGCCCCAGCTGTTCCACCAACTGTGAAAACAGCGCCGGAGAAGATGGCTGCCGTTTTACAGCCCTCTAACCAATTGTACTATTATGTGTGTTTTTCCGCGTTATTTGTAATTTATTTTGTACATAATGTTTATGCCATCGTCTCTTATAACCAAAAAAGAGCTTCTGGATATCAGGACAGCGATTACTCACCTCGCATTGGACGAAGACTTTTTCTTCCAACGAGTCGGACGCGAGGATATTCTACAGACACCCGGCAAGGCCCAGATCCCCGTCATTCGCCTGAGGAAGAGACGGAGATATCGTGGGACGTAGGTCGGGGTGCCTTGTAAGGATCCGACGGCGAAGCGAGTAAACTGCCTCTCCCATCAATACTATTAGCCAACGTTCAATCTTTTGAGAATAAAATTGACGATTTAAGATTACGATTTATCCTACCAACGGGACATTAAAAACTGTAATATCTTATGTTTCACGGAGTCGTGGCTGAACGACAACAATGATACCATTCAGCTAGCAGGCTACACGCTACATCGGCAGGACAGAACGGCTGGCTCCGGTAAGACAAAGGGTGGCGGTCTCTGTATATTTGTAAACAACAGCTGGTGTACAAAATCAAATACTAAGGAAGTCTCGAGGTTTTGCTCGCCTGAGGTAGAGTATCTTATGATAAGCTGTAGACCACACTATTTACCAAGAGAGTTTTCAGCTATATTTTTCATAGCTGTCTATTTACCACCACAAACCAATGCTGGCATTAAGATTGCACTGAATGAGTTGTACAAGGCCATTAATCAACAGGAAAACGCTCATCCAGATGCAGCGCTCCTAGTGGCCGGGACTTTAATGCAGGAAACTTAAATCCGTTCTACCTAATTTCTACCAGCATGTCAAATGTGCAACCAGAGGGAAAAAAACTCCTAGACCACCTTTACTCCACACACAGAGACGCATACAAAGCTCTCCCTCGCCCTCCATTTGGCAAATCTGACCATAACTCTATCCTCCTGATTCTGCTTATAAGCAAAAACTGAAGCAGGAAGCACCAGTGATTCGGTTAATAAAAAGTGGTCAGATGACGCAGATGCCAAGCTACAGGACTGTTTTGCTAGCACAGACTGGAACATGTTCCGGGATTCTTCAGACAGCATTGAGGAGTACACCACATCAGTCACTGGCTTCATCAATAAGTGCATCGATGATGTCGTCCCCACAGTGACCGTACGTACATACCCCAACCAGAAGCCATGGATTACAGGCAACATCCGCACTGAGCTAAAGGGTAGAGCTGCCGCTTTCAAGGAACGGGACTCTAACCCGGAAGCTTATAAGAAATCCCGCTATGACCTCCGTCGAACCATCAAACAGGCAAAGAGTCAATACAGGTCTAAGATTGAATCATACTACACTGGCTCTGACGCTGCGGATGTGGCAGGGCTTGAAAACTATTACAGACTACAAAGAGAAGCACAGCCGCGAGCTGCCCAGTGACACAAGCCTACCAGACGAGCTAAACCACTTCTATGCTCGCTTCGAGGCAAGCAACACTGAAGCATGCATGAGAGCACCAGCTGTTCCGGGACGACTATGTGATCACGCTCTCCGTAGCCGATGTGAGTAAGACTTTAAGCAAGTCAACATTCACAAGGCCGCTGGGCCAGACGGATTACCAGGGCGTGTACTCCGAGCATGTGCTGACCAACTGGCAAGTGTCTTCACTGACATTTTCAACATGTCCCTGACCGAGTCTGTAATACCAACATGTTTCAAGCAGACCACCATAGTCCCCGTGCCCAAGAACTCTAAGATAACCTGCCTAAATGACTACCGACCCGTGGCACTGACGTCTGTAGCCATGAAGTGCTTTGAAAGACTGGTCATGGCTCACATCAACAGCATAATCCCAGAAACCCTAGACCCACTCCAATTTGCATACCGCCCAACAGATCCACAGGATGATGCAATCTCTATCGCACTCCACACTGCCCTTTCCCACCTGGACAAGAGGAACACCCACGTGAGAATGCTATTCATTGACTACAGCTCAGCATTCAACACCATAGTGCCCTCTAAGCTCATCACTAAGCTAAGGATCCTGGGACTAAACACCTCCCTCTGCAACTGGATCCTGGACTTCCTGACTGGGCCGCCCCAGGTGGTAAGGGTAGGTAACAACACATCTGCCACACTGATCCTCAACACGGGGGCCCCTCAGGGGTGCGTGCTCAGTCCCCCTCCTGTACTCTCTGTTCACCCACGACTGCATGGCCAGGCACGACTCCAACACCATCATTAAGTTTGCCGACGACTACAACAGTGGTAGGCCTGATCACCGACAACGATGAGACAGCCTATAGGAGGAGGTCAGAGATCTGGCCGTGTGGTGCCAGGACAACAACCTCTCCCTCAACGTGACCAAGACAAAGGAGATGATTGTGGACTACAGGAAAAAAAAGAGGACTGAGCACGCCCCCATTCTCATCGACGGGGCTGTAGTGGAACAGGTTGAGAGCTTCAAGTTCCTTGGTGTCCACATCACCAACGAACTATCATGGTCCAAGCACACCAAGACAGTCGTGAAGAGGGCACGACAAAGCCTATTCCCCTCAGGAGACTAAAAAGATTTGGCATGGGTCCTCAGATCCTCAAAAAATTCTACAGCTGCACCATCGAGAGCATCCTGACTGGTTGCATCACCGCCTGGTATGGCAACTGCTTGGCCTCTGACCGCAAGGCACTACAGAGGGTAGTGCGTACGGCCCAGTACATCACTGGGGCAAAGCTCCCTGCCATCCAAGACCTCTATACCAGGCGGTGTCAGAGGAAGGCCTCAAAATTGTCAAAGACTCCAGCCACCCTAGTCATAGACTGTTCTCTCTGCTACCGCACGGCAAGCGGTACCGGAGTGCCAAGTCTAGGTCCAAAAGACTTTTCAACAGCTTCTACCCACAAGCCATAAGACTCCTGAACAGCTAATCATGGCTACCCGGACTATTTGCACTGCCCCCACCCCATCCCTTTACGCTGCTGCTACTCTGTTAAGTATTTATGCATAGTCACTTTTAACTCTACCCACATGTACATATTACCTCAACTACCTCAACTAGCCGGTGCCCCGCACATTGACTCTGCACCGTTACCCCCCTGTATATATAGCCTCCCTACTGTCACTTTATTTTACTTCTGCTCTTTGTTTTTCTCAACACTTTTTTTTTGTTGTTGTTTTATTCTTACTTTTTTTGTTTAAAATAAACGCACTGTTGGTTAAGGGCTGTAAGTAAGCATTTCACTGTAATGTCTGCACTTGTTGTATTCGGCGCATGTGACCAATAAAATTTGATTTGATTTGATTTGAACTCGGCATCAAGAAAGCTTCCATCGGCACCTGAATCGATAAAAGCGTTAATCGCTAAGCTCTGATTCCTGTTCATAAGGGTAGCCGGGAAACGGGGTCTGACAGAGGTATTGAGAGGTCGAAACTGGCTCGCTAAAAGTCCTCCCAACTTTAGCGAGCCGCGCAGTTTGACGACCGCCGGGAACAGGTGGCGAGGTAATGTCCCGAACCACCACAGTAGAGGCAACAGTTAGTCCTACGTCTGAGTTGGCGTTCCTCCTTGGTTAACCCGTGCGCCCTACTTGCATTGGTTCAGAATCGGGAGACAGGACCTCTCCACTAATCCTTGTGGTGGACGATGATCGACGTATTCTGGTCAATCCCCGACCCGACTGGAACCTGAGAAGCTGATCGATTGGACGGAACCCATTGCTTCTCCCTCCTTCGCTCTCGGACTCGATTATCCACCCGAATAGACAAGGCTACCAAGCTGTCCAGGTCACTAGGCTCCGGATAGGAGATCAACTCATCCTTGAGCTGCTCCGACAGACCCTGGTAAAGGCCGCTTGCAGAGACTCCTCATTCCACCCACTCTCCACAGCCAATGTCTTGAACTCGATCACGAAGTCGGCCACGCTCGCGAGTTCCTTGGTGAAGCGAAAACAGGCGCCTAGCTGCGTCCCTCCCTCGGACGGAATGGTCGAAGAGCTTCCTCATCTCGGCCGTGAACCCCTGGTATGAAGCCATGCAGGGGTCTTGTCGTTCCCAAACGGCTGAAGCCCACTCCAGCGCTCGACCACGCAGCAACTCAATCACAAAGGCTATCCTAGCCTTGTCGTGGCATAAGAGTAGGGCTGTAGATCGAACACTAACCCACACTGCATAAGGAAAGACGGCATCTTCCCAGCTCCCCTCCTCATATTTATCCGGCGTCGGAACCTGGGCTCACGGAAGGACACAGCTCCAGAAGCGGCAGGCGAGATGGGTGAAACCGGTAGTGGATCCTCCACCGGAAACTTGCGCTGGTTCTGGACCTCCGTCAGACCGGTAGAAAGGTTCCGAACTGCCAACGCGATCTCCTGTAGCTCCGTGCTATGATGGCCCAACATCTTCTCCTGATGGGTAATGGCATGGCCGAACAGAGTCCAGGTCCGCTGGGTTCATTACTGGCCGGATCGTTCTGTCACGGTTTACTAAGCCAGAACCCAGAAGCAGACCAGGACAAGGTAAATTGAAACAAAGGTGAGTGTTTATTTAATAGATCCACGAGGAGGCTGAATAATCCAGGGAACAGAGCGGGTGGCGTGGATGGGTTGTTGAGGGTGCAGTGGTAGGTCCAGTAATGGCTCGGCAGCCGCGACCATCAGGCAGAGGTTGGGTGAAGGTTCGGGTGAGTGACTGCAGATAGAACAAAACGGAGGTAAGTATACAGCAAGTCAAAAAGGTGCAAAACAACAAAACTAACGCTAGAAGTTCCAAGGCTGATACACGGACAAACATACTGTTCATGGCTAGCGATCCGGCAGGGAATGGATGTTAGGACAGAGCCTAAGAAGGGTGATGATCAGGACCAGGTGTGCAGATTGCTGATGGGATGCAGGTGCGGGAATCAAGAGAGCTCCCGCCTAGCAACGTTGCCCGGCAACCAGGCAGGGAGCGTTCCAGAACCCTCGGGAAACTGGAGATCCCGAGCAGAAAAACTAATACCCAGACAGAAACCGACTCAGACTGCAGGGATCGTTACATACACAGCCGTCGGCAACACAGCCAAGGAGTACAAAACTAAACTTAATAATTGGAAACATGGTAATAGCTTACATAGAACAGATCTACCGCTTCTTAGACCTGCTTTCAATGAGAATGACAGCTCTATAACTCATATTTCTATGTGAATTTGGACGGGTCACCCAAAAAGTTACATATTGAAGCTTTAAATATTTTCTTCATTATTTATCATTACACACACATTTGTTTTAGTTAGTTATTCACACATTTATAAACAACTTTTGTAGTGTTCATACCCAGAATGTTGAGGTTGAAGTGTCAGCTGCGGTCTCCTGCGCTGTTGTGTTTTATCATTAATGCATATGGTAGTTATATATCAATGTGAAAATACCTAGCTTACTAACATTTAACAAATGTGGGAGTAATGATTAATAAATGGTGAGCAAACTGTAAATGCCTTACAAATGGTTTATTACTGAACACTATAAAGTGTTACCCATGATTGCATATTCTTGCATTTTACTTACACAATAGACCATTGAGATAGACTTGGACGTTATCTGATATCATGCATTATTGTACATTTCAACTTTACCACACTTGATGAAGGCATTGTGTCCCAATTGAGCCACTAGAGGGAGATGTTAAACAACATATAGAATGAATCTTGACGTCCTCGGAATGTACTATTAGAATACTTACTTTTTTATCATTAAATAACATGGAACAACCACAGACTTTGGTATTTGGAATTTACAACCCTAAATGACTACAATGTCTTTTATAAAACAAGCTTATGCCCTCTTATGCCTTCTCCAAGTCATTCCATTCCAATCCATCCAAATCATTCTGCATCAACACCACATGTATCTATGATGACAACACTGAGATGAATAATGTCAGTGTATTGTTACATGAAAGAAGCAATTACAACAAATTTATTACAAAACATATCAAACCTATGTGTGTCATATTTAGGAATAAAAGCATAGGAACTATGAACGTCTTAACTTCTGAGTTAAAATAAGTTTAGCTGTTACTTTGAACCATGGATAAAAGAAAGCATAAATTATTGGATTAATTAAGGAATTAGCAAGTGGCAGACAGCTGATGATAAATGATACAAATTGGTCAATTAAAAATAAAAGTGCATAAAAATAAAATGGAATCCAACAACTTAAATAGGTGAAAACAACAATAGCTAGAGTTTTTGCTGCTTTTCTCTCTGACTTATTTGCCTGTACAGTTTTAACACCAGACACACTGGCAGCCTCTTTTGAAAATACCTTTCTGGCCTGTGATCTGGCCACCACAAATATTTTCAAATAAAGTGTTATAATAATAGAGCACGGGAAAAACATTGTAATTACAAAGTCAATTCTATTACCCCAGACTGACCCTTCTACAGTAAAACATTCTTTCAAACACCTGCTGGGTACCTGTACATTTATAAAGATTTTTGCAATAGCAGCATTGTATATGATACAAAAACACCAGGTAATGGATATACAACACATCATTCTTGTTATTGTTATTTTAGAGTGGTACAATAAGGGATCACACACAGCAACATAACGGTCAATAGATATCAAGACCAAACTGCCCACAGATAAAGAAGAACACAAAAAACTGATATAGAAATAAAACCCACAGAAATATTCCCCAAAATCCCAGCATGGTTCCATTAATGCTACAGTCGTTACTGGTATCACAATCAGTCCCACCAGGAGATCTGCCACAGCCAGAGAGAGGATGAGCAGGTTGGTTGGAGTGTGGAGCTGCTTGAAGTGAGAGATGGAGATGATCACCAGTATGTTCAAAAATACTGTGACTACTGAAATCAATGCCAAGAAGATGTACAGTGTTATGTAGATAGATGTCGATAGCGAAGACTTTCTGCAAGAAGAGTTTCTGTCTTGAAAACAGTATTGAACATCTTCCTGTGTCTCCATTTGTAATAAAGGGTCCAAATGCTGAGGTCCTGCTCCTGCTTGGTCCTGTGTGTGACCCTGTCAGGTCAGCCTTCTGACAAACTCTGAGCTCTGCCTCTCTATTTATCTCCTGAATGACTGACACACACTCCCTCCCCAGCGTCTCTCTGCACACACACACACACACACACACACACACACACACACACACACACACACACACACACACACACACACACACACACACACACACACACACACACACACAAGTGAGCACAGAAATGAACAAATAATTTGTGAAAGCATGATGTAATGTAAAACAAGATTGTATGTTGCTATGGCCACCTAGCCTGTCATTCATTCTTACTGATACAGTGGGGAAAAAAGTATTTAGTCAGCCAACAATTGCTGCAAGTTCTCCCACTTAAAAAAGATGGAGAGGCCTGTAATTTTGATTTGTATAACAGTTTTCTGGTTACACATGATTCCAAATGTTTTCTTCCATAGTTTAGATGTCTTCACTATTATACTACAATGTAGAAATTAGTAAAAATAAAGAAAACCCTTGAATGAGTAGGTGTTCTAAAACATTTGACTGGTAGTATTTATGGGGCGGCAGGTAGCTTAGTGGTTAAGAGAATTGTGCCAGTAACCGAAAGGTCACTGGTTCTAATCCCCCGCCGACCAGGTGAAAAATCTGTCGATGTGCCCTTGCACTTAACCCTAATTGCTCCTTTAAGTCGCTCTGGATAAGAGTGTCTACTAAGTGACTAAAATGTCAACAAAAAAAAAAATCTATATATACAGTGGGGAAAAAAGTATTTAGTCAGCTGCCAATTGTGCAAGTTCTCCCACTTGAAAAAGATGGAGAGGCCTGTAATTTCCATCATAGGTACACGTCAACTATGACAGACAAAATGAGAAGAAAAAAATCAGAAAATCACATTGTATGA
The DNA here is from genome assembly GCF_020615455.1 of Coregonus clupeaformis. Taxonomy (NCBI): domain Eukaryota; kingdom Metazoa; phylum Chordata; class Actinopteri; order Salmoniformes; family Salmonidae; genus Coregonus; species Coregonus clupeaformis. The sequence continues at coordinate 83,650 of NW_025534262.1, forward strand.
TTTTATTTGCAAATTATGGTGGAAAATAAGTATTTGGTCAATAACAAAAGTTTCTCAATACTTTGTTATATACCCTTTGTTGGCAATGACACAGGTCAAACGTTTTTGTAAGTCTTCACAAGGTTTTCAAGCACATGTTGCTGGTATTTTTGGCCCATTCCTCCATGCAGATCTCCTCTAAAGCAGATGTTTTGGGGCTGTCGCTGGGCAACACGGACTTTCAACTCCCTCCAAAGATTGTCTATGGGGTTGAGATCTGGAGACTGGCTAGGCCACTCCAGGACCTTGAAATGCTTCTACGGCCACTCCTTTGTTGCCCGGGCGGTGTGTTTGGGATCATTGTCATGCTGAAAGACCCAGCCACATTTCATCTTCAATGCCCTTGCTGATGGAAGGAGGTTTTCACTCAAAATCTCACGATACATGGCCCCATTCATTCTTTCCTTTACACGGATCAGTCTTCCTGGTCCCTTTGCAGAAAAACAGCCCCAAAGCATGATGTTTCCACCCCCATGCTTCAAAAAGTTCTATTTTGGTTTCATCTGACCATATGACATTCTCCCAATCCTCTTCTGGATCATCCAAATGCACTCTAGCAAACTTCAGACGGGCCTGGACATGTACTGGCTTAAGCAGGGGGACACGTCTGGCACTGCAGGATTTGAGTCCCTAAGCGGCGTAGTGTGTTACTGATGGTAGGCTTTGTTACTTTGGTCCCAGCTCTCTGCAGGTCATTCACTAGGTCCCCCCGTGTGGTTCTGGGATTTTTGCTCACCGTTCTTGTGATCATTTTGACCCCACAGGGTGAGATCTTGCGTGGAGCCCCAGATCGAGGGAGATTATCAGTGGTCTTGTATGTCTTCCATTTCCTAATAATTGCTCCCACAGTTGATTTCTTCAAACCAAGCTGCTTACCTATTGCAGATTCAGTCTTCCCAGCCTGGTGCAGGTCTACACTTTTTGTTTCTGGTGTCCTTTGACAGCTCTTTGATCTTGGCCTAGTGAGTTTGACTGTTTGAGGTTGTGGACAGGTGTCTTTTATACTGATAACAAGTTCAAACAGGTGCCATTAATACAGGTAACGCGAGTGGAGGACAGAGGAGCCTCTTAAAGAAGAAGTTACAGGTCTGTGAGAGCCAGAAATCTTGCTTGTTTGTAGGTGACCAAATACTTATTTTCCACCATAATTTGAAATAAATTCATAAAAAATCCTACAATGTGATTTTCTGGATTTTTTCCCCTCAATTTGTCTGTCATAGTTGACGTGTACCTAGGATGAAAAATTACAGGCCTCTCTCATCTTTTTAAGTGGGAGAACTTGCACAATTGGTGGCTGACTAAATACTTTTTTCCCCCACTGTAGTTAGACATCAGAGAAAAGGTACATTTTCTCAACTGAGCATTTAAATGGAGAAAATATAGTATGGTTTATGTTTTGGTCACTCAAAGGCTATTTTACATGGGAAACAGGATAACTGTTCAAGACTAACTGTTTTGGGTGATGTCAGTGCTCAGATTGGACCATAATCCACAACCTCAGGAGACATAGCCTCGGAAGCCGAGACTCCAAACAGAGGTTGTGTTTCTGATAAATGTTCTGACTTGCAACAAGCTAGTTATCATAAGACACAAAACTAACGGTGAGTGTAAGCAGCCAGCCAGCACCTCCCCTTCAAACCCCATCCTTAAACTCCTCCATCCTTCCAGTCGAGAGAACGAAACAAGATTTGGAAGGAAGGCCTTGAGAAACTACAGGACAGATCACAACATATGTCATTTGGACAGTGCATAAGAAAATTGAAAGTCAGGCAGTTGATGAGATAAGTATTTAGGGACAATTCAAAATATTCTGGGAATATTTTCACATGACCCTCCCCTTGTACTGTAAAAAAGAAAGTACACACCCTTCCCCCTCATAGAATTAACTCTAAATAATGCTTATGACTATAAATAATAACTGTGTTTAAAAACGTGGGTATCGACTTTGCCACTGGCATGCTTTGTGGCACAGTCGATCCACGCAGGGCTACTGGGCCAGAAGGTTGAGGGCTCGCCGACCACCACGGATGAGCTCAATCTCCCTGCATGTTTCATTAGACCTACAATACGATCAGAGCCGGCTGCAGACAATGATCAGCTAGGGGATATCAGATTTCCAACATTTACATTTACATTTACATCATTTAGCAGATGCTCTTATCCAGAGCGACTTACAAATTGGTGCATTCAACTTATGATAGCCAGTGGGACGATGACCTTATTTTCTTTTTTTTTAATTTTTTATGGGGGTGGGGGAAGAAGGATTACTAAGAGCCTTCTAATGCTTGAAGTCTTGAGTTTTGAAAGGATCATACAGCACTAATCATTTTGTGTTTTCTTACGGATTGTTCCACTGTTTGGCATAAGTCTTGTTTCTCCAAAACAACGGATATACAAAGGGTGGATTCAAGTGTAAGTTTCCATCCAGAAATGTTGGGCCACTTGTAAAATACCAACTAATGCAACATTGTGGCTATACAATTCCATTGGTTCTATGTTTCTGCTAATATATGGCTTCAATTGTCTTGCCACTAATACCAGGAATCCAGTGGAGAAGAAACCTCGTACATCTGATGAGGAGTACGTGCTAGACTACACTAATGATATTGAAGACTCAGAAAATGTGATTTTTAAAGATCTGAATTTCGAATTTCTGATGAAGTTCAGGAATCAGATGAAGGTCAAGAAGACACAATACAAACAAAATAGTCTACAATTCAAGTAGACTGTGAACGTCGTAATCCCAGGCCTACCTAAATACAGAATCTTCACTGTCGAAAGAAAACAAGCACAACTTCTGTTTTGTTTGCGACAAGCCACAGCAAAAAATCACAAGGCATTTCAAAAAGCATGAAAAAAGACAACTCAGAAATAGAAATAGACCCCTCCAGGGTTCGAAGACAGCTTGAACAACTTCGGAATGAAGGAACGCTTTTCTTCACAACAATAAAGTTCTCAACGGTGGAACATGGGCCCTAAAGGTGAAAAGACTATTAAAGAAAGGGGAAACAGGAAAATATTAATATTTCCCTCATTGCAAAAGCATGGTTGTCTGCTTGGAGCTATGGAGGCATATGAAAGATGTATCACCAAATCAGATGGTCCATTAGGTGAGGAGCCATTTTGGAGGCAAAGAGCTTTGTCCATGGCTGATTTGGCTCATCTCCCAAAAAGAGACACCTGAAGGACTTGTCAAGATGTTCATCAAGCAATGAGACCTTGGAGTATGCAAAGTTCTCATTCAAGAGGCTTGGATACGATAAGACACAGCACCAATATATTTCACAAAAAATCTGGGAACTTTGGGGTGGTTGTTGGTCACCTTGAGAAAGTCAATGTCACTCATCACTGTATTAGAATCCATCAAGCCAGACAATTTTTATGAAGTTATTGAAGCTGTCAAAGAAACTGGTAAGTTCAACGAAAGTGAAAATACCTATGGATTTCCTACACTTGTTGTGAAGTTAGGCAGTTCCCTAAAAGACGAGGCAGAAATGTTGGAATGTCTGGCAATAATGGCTGATGATAATGAGTTGATAAAAGAATGCCAAGGGCTTTGTGAAGCTCTATACTAAGGCATGGTCTGGAAGTGTCTCACATGCTGCACGTTGCACAATCAGTGACCAAGCACAATAAACCAACAGCATTAGCCAAAAGAGAAGATGTGAACCTCCATGGGATCGGTATCCCGTCTACAGGACGGTTGAGCTAACGTGGCGCTAATGTGATTATTATGACTGTTGTGGGTAACAGCAAACTTTCCAGGACATAGACATGTTTTATATGTGCAGAAAGCTTAAAGTCTTGTTAATCTAACAAAACTCTCCAATTTACAGTAGCTATTACAGTGAAAGAGTACCATGCTATTGTTTGAGGAGAGTGCACAACAACAACAAAAACTTATCATGGCAAATGCTTTGATACATTCACCTCTGAAGGTAAATATTGTACATACATTCAGTAATCTTGCTCTGATTTGTAATCCTAAGGGTCCCAGAGATAAAATGTAGTATATTTTTGTTTGATAAAATCAGTTTGAACCCCTGCTGTCTCTGGCTCCACACCCACCCCACCCGGCCATCTAGATGAGTGAAAGTTAGTGTATAAGCTAATGATCCATCATGTATGACATTCTTGGGAGTGTGTAAACTTACATTTTGAATTACCATATCATTTTTGTATGTTCTCTATAGTTATGTACTTGAAAATGTAAAGTGCCTTGCAAAAGTATTCATCCCCCTTCGTGTTTTTCCTATTTTGTTGAATTACAATCTGTAATTTAAATTGATTTTTTATTTGGATTTCATGTAATGGACATACACAAAACAGTCCAAATTGGTGAATTCCCAAAAAAAAAATTGGTAATTTTTTTTCTCCAAAAAATCAATAAAGAAAAAGTGGTGTGTGCATATGTATTCACCCCCTTTTCTATGAAGCCCCTAAATAAGATCTGGTGCAACCAATTACCTTCAGAAGTCAAATAATTAGTTAAATAAAGTCCACCTGTGTGCAATCTAAGTGTCACATGATCTGTCACATGATCTCAGTATATACACACCTTTTCTGAAAGGCCCCAGAGTCTGCAACACCACTAAGCAAGGGGCACCACCAAGCAAGCGGCACCATGAAGACCAAGGAGCTCTGCAAACAGGTCAGGGACAAAGTTGTTGAGAAGTACAGATCAGGGTTGGGTTATAAAAAAATATCCGAAACTTTGAACATCCCACGGAGCATTATTTAAAAATTGAAAGAATATGGCAGCACAACAAACCTGCCAAGAGAGGGCCCCACCAAAACTCACGGACCAGGCAAGGAGGGCATTAATCAGAGAGGCAACAAAGGGACCAAAGATAACCCTGAAGGAGCTGCAAAAGCTCCACAGCGGAGAGATGGGAGTATCTGTCCATAAGACCACTTTAAGCTGTACACTCCACAGAGCTGGGCTTTACGGAAGAATGGCCATAAAAAAAGCCATTGCTTTCATTTTAAAAAAAGCAAACATGTTTGGTGTTTGCCAAAGGGCATGTGGGAGACTCCCCAAACATATGGAAGATGGTACTCTGGTCAGATGAGACTAAAATTGGGCTTTTGGCCATCAAGGAAAACGCTATGTCTGGCGCAAACCCAACACCTCTCATCACCCTGAGAACACCATCCCCCACAGTGAAGCATGGTGGTGTCCGCATCATGCTGTGGGGATGTTTTTCATCGGCAGGGACGGGAAACTGGTCAGAATTGAAGGAATGATGGATGGTGCTAAATACAGGGACATTCTTGAGGGAAACCTATTTCAGCCTTCCAAAGATTTGAGACTGGGAAAAAGGTTCACCTTCGAGCAGGATTGTTTTGATCACGCGGACTGGGATATGTTCCGGTATGTCAGCTAGTCATTCAATCAATCAATCAATCAATTTTATTTTATAGTAGCCCTTCATACATCAGCTGATATCTCGAAGTGCTGTACAGAAACCCAGCCTAAAACCCCAAACAGCTAGTAATGCAGGTGTAGAAGCACGGTGGCTAGGAAAAACTCCTAGAAAGGCCAAAACCTAGGGGAAGAAACCTAGAGAGGAACCAGGCTATGAGGGGTGGCCAGTCCTCTTCTGGCTGTGCCGGGTGGAGATTATAACAGAACCATGCCAAGATGTTCAAAAATGTTCATAAGTGACAAGCATGGTCAAATAATAATCAGGAATAAATCTCAGTTGGCTTTTCTAGCCGATCATTGAAGAGTTGAAAACAGCAGGTCTGGGACAGGTAGGGGTTCCATAACCACAGGCAGAACAGTTGAAACTGGAATAGCAGCAAGGCCAGGCGGACTGGGGACAGCAAGGAGTCACCACGGCCGGTAGTCCCGACGTATGGTCCTAGGGCTCAGGTCTCTCAGTTGGCAATTCATATCCGATCATTAAGAGTTGAAAACAGCAGGTCTGGGACAGGTAGGGGTTTCGTAACCGCAGGCAGAACAGTTGAAACTGGAATAGCAGCAAGGCCAGGCGGACTGGGGACAGCAAGGTGTCAGCATGCCCGGTAGTCCTGACGTATGGTCCTAGGGCTCAGGTTCTCAGAGAGAAAGAGAGAACGAGAGAATTAGAGAGAGCATACTTAAATTCACACAGGACACTGGATAAGACAGGAGAAGTACTCCAGGTATAACCAACTGACCCCAGCCCCCGACACATAAACTACTGCAGCATAAATACTGGGAGGCTGAGACAGGAGCGGTCCGGAGACACTGTGGCCCCATCCGAAGAAACCCCGGACAGGGCCAAACAGGAAGGATATAACCCCACCCACTTTGCCAAAGCACAGCCCCCGCACCACTAGAGGGATATCCTCAACCACCAACTTACAATCCTGAGACAAGGCCGAGTATAGCCCACAAAGGTCTCCACCACAGCACAAACCAAGGGGGGGCGCCAACCCAGACAGGAAGATCACGTCAGTAACTCAACCCACTCAAGTGACGCACCCCCTCCCAGGGACGGCATGAAAGAGCACCAGCAAGCCAGTGACTCGGCCCCTGTAACAGGGTTAGAGGCAGAGAATCCCAGTGGAGAGAGGGAACCGGCCTGGCAGAGACAGCAAGGGCGGTTCGTTGCTCCAGAGCCTTTCCGTTCACCTTCACACTCCTGGGCCAGACTACACTCCAATCATATGACCTACTGAAGAGATAAGTCTTCAGTAAAGACTTAAAGGTCGAGACCGAGTCTGCGTCTCTCACATGGGTAGGCAGACTGTTCCATAAAAATGGAGATCTATAGGAGAAAGCCCTGCCTCCCGCTGTTTGCTTAGGAAATTCTAGGGACAATTAGGAGGCCTGCGTCTTGTGACCGTAGCGTACGTATTGGTATGTACGGCAGGACCAACTTCGGAAAGATAGGTAGGAGCAAGCCCATGTAACGCTTTATAGGTTAACAGTAAAACCTTGAAATCAGCCCTTGCCTTAACAGGAAGCCAGTGTAGGGAAGCTAGCACTGGAGTAATATGATCAAATTTCTTGGTTCTAGTCAGGATTCTAGCAGCCGTATTTAGCACTAACTGAAGTTTATTTAGTGCTTTATCCGGGTAGCGCGGAAAAGTAGAGCATTGCAGTAGTCTAACCTAGAAGTAACAAATGCATGGATTAATTTTTCTGCATCATTTTTGGACAGAAAATTTCTGATTTTTGCAATGTTACGTAGATGGAAAAAAGCTGTCCTTGAAACAGTCTTGATATGTTCGTCAAAAGAGAGATCAGGGTCAAGAGTAACGCCGAGGTCCTTCACAGTTTTATTTGAGACGACTTTACAACCATCAAGATGAATTGTCAGATTGTGGAGGAAAGCTGACAGTAAGGAAGTTGATGAGAGGGTATAACTTCATGGTGTACCCGCTTATAGCACATGCAATCAAAATGAATTGTGCCATTCCATAGGAACATCCCGTAGACTTGTAAAAATGTCCATCTGAACTGAATTATGAACCATACTTCTTCAAATTGAGGGAGACTTTGTCTCAGTTACATCATGGGGACAAATACTATTTGTCAGACATCAGAACAACCACACTGTATTCTGACCCAATCACCCCTGATGTATTTATTCAATTTCTGGTGTTCTCTTGTTTTCTCTGATAAAAAAAAAAGGTGACTACGAAATGTGATTTCCAGTTCAGTTGAGTTGTATCGATCAATGATCTCAAAAGCACTTTAAGTAATTAGGGACAATTCAAAATATTCTGGGAATATTTTCACATGACCCTCCCCTTGTACTGTAAAAAAGAAAGTACACACCCTTCCCCCTCATAGAATTAACTCTAAATAATGCTTATGACCATAAATAGTAACTGTGTTTAAAAACGTGGATATCGACTTTGCCACGTCGGCATGCTTTTGTGGCACAGTCGATGCCCACGCAGGGCTCACGGGCCAGAAGGTTGAGGGCTCGCCGACCACCACGGATGACCTCAATCTCCCTGCATGTTTCATTAGACCTACAATACGATCAGAGCCGGCTGCAGACAATGATCAGCTAGGGGATATCAGATTTCCAACATTTACATTTACATTTACGTCATTTAGCAGATGCTCTTATCCAGAGCGACTTACAAATTGGTGCATTCAACTTATGATAGCCAGTGGGACAATGACCTTATTTTCTTTTTTTAAACATTTTTTTATGGGGGGTGGGGGAAGAAGGATTACTAAGAGCCTTCTAATGCTTCGAAGTCTTGAGTTTTGAAAGGATCATACAGCACTAATCATTTTGTGTTTTCTTACGGATTGTTCCACTGTTTGGCATAAGTCTTGTTTCTCCAAAACAACTGATATACAAAGGGTGGATTCAAGTGTAAGTTTCCATCTAGAAATGTTGGGCCACTTGTAAAATACCAACTAATGCAACATTGTGGCTATACAATTCCATTGGTTCTATGTTTCTGCTAATATATGGCTTCAATTGTCTTGCCACTAATACCAGGAATCCAGTGGAGAAGAAACCTGTACATCTGATGAGGAGTACGTGCTAGACTACACTAATGATATTGAAGACTCAGAAAATGTGATTTTTTAAAGATCTGAATTTTGAATTTCTGATGAAGTTCAGGAATCAGATGAAGGTCAAGAAGACACAATACAAACAAAATAGTCTACAATTCAAGTAGACTGTGAACCGTCGCAATCCCAGGCCTACCTAAATACAGAATCTTCACTGTCGAAAGAAAACAAGCACAACTTCTGTTTTGTTTGCGACAAGCCACAGCAAAAAATCACAAGGCATTTCAAAAAGCATGAAAAAGACAACTCAGAAATAGAAATAGACCCCTCCAGGTTCGAAGACAGCTTGAACAACTTCGGAATAAAGGAAAGTTTCTTCACAACAATAAAGTTCTCAACGGTGGAACATGGGCCCTAAAGGTGAAAAGACTATTAAAGAAAGGGGAAACAGGAAAATATTAATATTTCCCTCATTGCAAAAGCATGGTTGTCTGCTTGGAGCTATGGAGGCATATGAAAAGATGTATCACCAAATCAGATGGTCCATTAGGTGAGGAGCCATTTTGGAGGCAAAGAGCTTTGTCCATGGCTGATTTGGCTCATCTCCCAAAAGAGACACCTGAAGGACTTGTCAAGATGTTCATCACAATGAGACCTTGGAGTATGCAAAGTTCTCATTCAAGAGGCTTGGATACGATAAGACACAGCACCAATATATTTCACAAAAAATCTGGGAACTTGGGGTGGTTGTTGGTCACCTTGAGAAAGTCAATGTCACTCATCACTGTATTAGAATCCATCAAGCCAGACAATTTTTATGAAGTTATTGAAGCTGTCAAAGAAACTGGTAAGTTCAACGAAAGTGAAAATACCTATGGATTTCCTACACTTGTTGTGAAGTTAGGCAGTTCCCTAAAAGACAAGGCAGAAATGTTGGAATGTCTGGCAATAATGGCTGATGATAATGAGTTGATAAAGAATGCCAAGGGCTTTGTGAAGCTCTATACTAAGGCATGGTCTGGAAGTGTCTCACATGCTGCACGTTGCACAATCAGTGATGCCAAGCACAATAAACCAACAGCATTAGCCAAAAGAGAAGATGTGAACCTCCATGGGATCGGTATCCCGCGTCTACAGGACGGTTGAGCTAACGTGCGCTAATGTGATTATTATGACTGTTGTAAGTAACAGCAAACTTTCCAGGACATAGACATGTTTTATATGTGCAGAAAGCTTAAAGTCTTGTTAATCTAACAAAACTCTCCAATTTACAGTAGCTATTACAGTGAAAGAGTACCATGCTATTGTTTGAGGAGAGTGCACAACAACAACAAAAACTTATCATGGCAAATGCTTTGATACATTCACCTCTGAAGGTAAATATTGTACATACATTCAGTAATCTTGCTCTGATTTGTAATCCTAAGGGTCCCAGAGATAAAATGTAGTATATTTTTGTTTGATAAAATCAGTTTGAACCCCTGCTGTCTCTGGCTCCACACCCACCCCACCCGGCCATCTAGATGAGTGAAAGTTAGTGTATAAGCTAATGATCCATCATGTATGACATTCTTGGGAGTGTGTAAACTTACATTTTGAATTACCATATCATTTTTGTATGTTCTCTATAGTTATGTACTTGAAAATGTAAAGTGCCTTGCAAAAGTATTCATCCCCCTTCGTGTTTTTCCTATTTTGTTGAATTACAATCTGTAATTTAAATTGATTTTTTATTTGGATTTCATGTAATGGACATACACAAAACAGTCCAAATTGGTGAAGTCCCAAAAAAAAATTGTTAATTTTTTTTCTCCAAAAAAATCAATAAAGAAAAAGTGGTGTGTGCATATGTATTCACCCCCTTTTCTATGAAGCCCCTAAATAAGATCTGGTGCAACCAATTACCTTCAGAAGTCAAATAATTAGTTAAATAAAGTCCACCTGTGTGCAATCTAAGTGTCACATGATCTGTCACATGATCTCAGTATATACACACCTTTTCTGAAAGGCCCCAGAGTCTGCAACACCACTAAGCAAGGGGCACCACCAAGCAAGCGGCACCATGAAGACCAAGGAGCTCTGCAAACAGGTCAGGGACAAAGTTGTTGAGAAGTACAGATCAGGGTTGGGTTATAAAAAAATATCCGAAACTTTGAACATCCCACGGAGCATTATTTAAAAATTGAAAGAATATGGCAGCACAACAAACCTGCCAAGAGAGGGCCGCCCACCAAAACTCACGGACCAGGCAAGGAGGGCATTAATCAGAGAGGCAACAAAGGGACCAAAGATAACCCTGAAGGAGCTGCAAAGCTCCACAGCGGAGATGGGAGTATCTGTCCATAAGACCACTTTAAGCTGTACACTCCACAGAGCTGGGCTTTACGGAAGAATGGCCATAAAAAAAGCCATTGCTTTCATTTTAAAAAAGCAAACATGTTTGGTGTTTGCCAAAGGGCATGTGGGAGACTCCCCAAACATATGGAAGATGGTACTCTGGTCAGATGAGACTAAAATTGGGCTTTTTGGCCATCAAGGAAAACGCTATGTCTGGCGCAAACCCAACACCTCTCATCACCCTGAGAACACCATCCCCACAGTGAAGCATGGTGGTGTCCGCATCATGCTGTGGGGATGTTTTTCATCGGCAGGGACGGGGAAACTGGTCAGAATTGAAGGAATGATGGATGGTGCTAAATACAGGGACATTCTTGAGGGAAACCTATTTCAGCCTTCCAAAGATTTGAGACTGGGAAAAAGGTTCACCTTCGAGCAGGATTGTTTTGATCACGCGGACTGGGATATGTTCCGGGTATGTCAGCTAGTCATTCAATCAATCAATCAATCAATTTTATTTTATATAGCCCTTCATACATCAGCTGATATCTCGAAGTGCTGTACAGAAACCCAGCCTAAAACCCCAAACAGCTAGTAATGCAGGTGTAGAAGCACGGTGGCTAGGAAAAACTCCCTAGAAAGGCCAAAACCTAGGAAGAAACCTAGAGAGGAACCAGGCTATGAGGGGTGGCCAGTCCTCTTTTGGGTGTGCCGGGTGGAGATTATAACAGAACCATGCCAAGATGTTCAAAAATGTTCATAAGTGACAAGCATGGTCAAATAATAATCAGGAATAAATCTCAGTTGGCTTTTCATAGCCGATCATTAAGAGTTGAAAACAGCAGGTCTGGGACAGGTAGGGGTTCCATAACCGCAGGCAGAACAGTTGAAACTGGAATAGCAGCAAGGCCAGGCGGACTGGGGACAGCAAGGAGTCACCACGGCCGGTAGTCCCGACGTATGGTCCTAGGGCTCAGGTCTCTCAGTTGGCAATTCATATCCGATCATTAAGAGTTGAAAACAGCAGGTCTGGGACAGGTAGGGGTTTCGTAACCGCAGGCAGAACAGTTGAAACTGGAATAGCAGCAAGGCCAGGCGGACTGGGGACAGCAAGGTGTCAGCATGCCCGGTAGTCCTGACGTATGGTCCTAGGGCTCAGGTTCTCAGAGAGAAAGAGAGAACGAGAGAATTAGAGAGAGCATACTTAAATTCACACAGGACACTGGATAAGACAGGAGAAGTACTCCAGGTATAACCAACTGACCCCAGCCCCCCGACACATAAACTACTGCAGCATAAATACTGGAGGCTGAGACAGGAGCGGTCCGGAGACACTGTGGCCCCATCCGAAGAAACCCCCGGACAGGGCCAAACAGGAAGGATATAACCCCACCCACTTTGCCAAAGCACAGCCCCCGCACCACTAGAGGGATATCCTCAACCACCAACTTACAATCCTGAGACAAGGCCGAGTATAGCCCACAAAGGTCTCCACCACAGCACAAACCAAGGGGGGCGCCAACCCAGACAGGAAGATCACGTCAGTAACTCAACCCACTCAAGTGACGCACCCCCTCCCAGGGACGGCATGAAAGAGCACCAGCAAGCCAGTGACTCAGCCCCTGTAACAGGGTTAGAGGCAGAGAATCCCAGTGGAGAGAGGGGAACCGGCCTGGCAGAGACAGCAAGGGCGGTTCGTTGCTCCAGAGCCTTTCCGTTCACCTTCACACTCCTGGGCCAGACTACACTCAATCATATGACCTACTGAAGAGATAAGTCTTCAGTAAAGACTTAAAGGTCGAGACCGAGTCTGCGTCTCTCACATGGGTAGGCAGACTGTTCCATAAAAATGGAGATCTATAGGAGAAAGCCCTGCCTCCCGCTGTTTGCTTAGAAATTCTAGGGACAATTAGGAGGCCTGCGTCTTGTGACCGTAGCGTACGTATTGGTATGTACGGCAGGACCAACTCGGAAAGATAGGTAGGAGCAAGCCCATGTAACGCTTTATAGGTTAACAGTAAAACCTTGAAATCAGCCCTTGCCTTAACAGGAAGCCAGTGTAGGGAAGCTAGCACTGGAGTAATATGATCAAATTTCTTGGTTCTAGTCAGGATTCTAGCAGCCGTATTTAGCACTAACTGAAGTTTATTTAGTGCTTTATCCGGGTAGCCGGAAAGTAGAGCATTGCAGTAGTCTAACCTAGAAGTAACAAATGCATGGATTAATTTTTCTGCATCATTTTTGGACAGAACATTTCTGATTTTTGCAATGTTACGTAGATGGAAAAAAGCTGTCCTTGAAACAGTCTTGATATGTTCGTCAAAAGAGAGATCAGGGTCAAGAGTAACGCCGAGGTCCTTCACAGTTTTATTTGAGACGACTTTACAACCATCAAGATGAATTGTCAGATTGTGGAGGAAAGCTGACAGTAAGGAAGTTGATGAGAGGGTATAACTTCATGGTGTACCCGCTTATAGCACATGCAATCAAAATGAATTGTGCCATTCCATAGGAACATCCCGTAGACTTGTAAAAATGTCCATCTGAACTGAATTATGAAACATACTTCTTCAAATTGAGGGAGACTTTGTCTCAGTTACATCATGGGGACAAATACTATTTGTCAGACATCAGAACAACCACACTGTATTCTGACCCAATCACCCCTAATTAATTCAATTTCTGGTGTTCTCTTGTTTTCTCTGATAAAAAAAAAGGTGACTAAGAAATGTGATTTCCAGTTCAGTTGAGTTGTATCGATCAATGATCTCAAAAGCACTTTAAGTAATTAGGGACAATTCAGAATATTCTGGGAATATTTTCACATGACCCTCCCCTTGTACTGTAAAAAGAAAGTACACACCCTTCCCCCTCATAGAATTAACTCTAAATAATGCTTATGACCATAAATAGTAACTGTGTTTAAAAACGTGGATATCGACTTTGCCACGTCGGCATGCTTTTGTGGCACAGTCGATGCCACGCAGGGCTACGGGCCAGAAGGTTGAGGGCTCGCCGACCACCACGGATGACCTCAATCTCCCTGCATGTTTCATTAGACCTACAATACGATCAGAGCCGGCTGCAGACAATGATCAGCTAGGGGATATCAGATTTCCAACATTTACATTTACATTTACATCATTTAGCAGATGCTCTTATCCAGAGCGACTTACAAATTGGTGCATTCAACTTATGATAGCCAGTGGGACAATGACCTTATTTTCTTTTTTTAAACATTTTTTTATGGGGGGTGGGGGAAGAAGGATTACTAAGAGCCTTCTAATGCTTCGAAGTCTTGAGTTTTGAAAGGATCATACAGCACTAATCATTTTGTGTTTTCTTACGGATTGTTCCACTGTTTGGCATAAGTCTTGTTTCTCCAAAACAACTGATATACAAAGGGTGGATTCAAGTGTAAGTTTCCATCTAGAAATGTTGGGCCACTTGTAAAATACCAACTAATGCAACATTGTGGCTATACAATTCCATTGGTTCTATGTTTCTGCTAATATATGGCTTCAATTGTCTTGCCACTAATACCAGGAATCCAGTGGAGAAGAAACCTGTACATCTGATGAGGAGTACGTGCTAGACTACACTAATGATATTGAAGACTCAGAAAATGTGATTTTTTAAAGATCTGAATTTTGAATTTCTGATGAAGTTCAGGAATCAGATGAAGGTCAAGAAGACACAATACAAACAAAATAGTCAAGTAGACTGTGAACCGTCGCAATCCCAGGCCTACCTAAATACAGAATCTTCACTGTCGAAAGAAAACAAGCACAACTTCTGTTTTGTTTGCGACAAGCCACAGCAAAAAATCACAAGGCATTTCAAAAAGCATGAAAAAGACAACTCAGAAATAGAAATAGACCCCTCCAGGTTCGAAGACAGCTTGAACAACTTCGGAATGAAGGAACGTTTCTTCACAACAATAAAGTTCTCAACGGTGGAACATGGGCCCTAAAGGTGAAAAGACTATTAAAGAAAGGGGAAACAGGAAAATATTAATATTTCCCTCATTGCAAAAGCATGGTTGTCTGCTTGGAGCTATGGAGGCATATGAAAAGATGTATCACCAAATCAGATGGTCCATTAGGTGAGGAGCCATTTTGGAGGCAAAGAGCTTTGTCCATGGCTGATTTGGCTCATCTCCCAAAAGAGACACCTGAAGGACTTGTCAAGATGTTCATCACAATGAGACCTTGGAGTATGCAAAGTTCTCATTCAAGAGGCTTGGATACGATAAGACACAGCACCAATATATTTCACAAAAAAATCTGGGAACTTGGGGTGGTTGTTGGTCACCTTGAGAAAGTCAATGTCACTCATCACTGTATTAGAATCCATCAAGCCAGACAATTTTTATGAAGTTATTGAAGCTGTCAAAGAAACTGGTAAGTTCAACGAAAGTGAAAATACCTATGGATTTCCTACACTTGTTGTGAAGTTAGGCAGTTCCCTAAAAGACGAGGCAGAAATGTTGGAATGTCTGGCAATAATGGCTGATGATAATGAGTTGATAAAGAATGCCAAGGGCTTTGTGAAGCTCTATACTAAGGCATGGTCTGGAAGTGTCTCACATGCTGCACGTTGCACAATCAGTGATGCCAAGCACAATAAACCAACAGCATTAGCCAAAAGAGAAGATGTGAACCTCCATGGGATCGGTATCCCGTCTACAGGACGGTTGAGCTAACGTGCGCTAATGTGATTATTATGACTGTTGTAAGTAACAGCAAACTTTCCAGGACATAGACATGTTTTATATGTGCAGAAAGCTTAAAGTCTTGTTAATCTAACAAAACTCTCCAATTTACAGTAGCTATTACAGTGAAAGAGTACCATGCTATTGTTTGAGGAGAGTGCACAACAACAACAAAAACTTATCATGGCAAATGCTTTGATACATTCACCTCTGAAGGTAAATATTGTACATACATTCAGTAATCTTGCTCTGATTTGTAATCCTAAGGGTCCCAGAGATAAAATGTAGTATATTTTTGTTTGATAAAATCAGTTTGAACCCCTGCTGTCTCTGGCTCCACACACACCCCACCCGGCCATCTAGATGTGTGAAAGTTAGTGTATAAGCTAATGATCCATCATGTATGACATTCTTGGGAGTGTGTAAACTTACATTTTGAATTACCATATCATTTTTGTATGTTCTCTATAGTTATGTACTTGAAAATGTAAAGTGCCTTGCAAAAGTATTCATCCCCCTTCGTGTTTTTCCAATTTTGTTGAATTACAATCTGTAATTTAAATTGATTTTTTATTTGGATTTCATGTAATGGACATACACAAAACAGTTCAAATTGGTGAAGTCAAATGAAAAAAATCAATAAAGAAAAAGTGGTGTGTATTCACCCCCTTTTCTCTGAAGCCCCTAAATAAGTTCTGGTGCAACCAATTACCTTCAGAAGTCAAATAATTAGTTAAATAAAGTCCACCTGTGTGCAATCTAAGTGTCACATGATCTGTCACATGATCTCAGTATATATACACCTGTTCTGAATGGCCCCAGAGTCTGCAACACCACTAAGCAAGGGGCACCACCAAGCAAGCGGCACCATGAAGACCAAGGAGCTCTCCAAACAGGTCAGGGACAAGTTGTTGAGAAGTACAGATCAGGGTTGGGTTATAAAAAAATATCCGAAACTTTGAACATCCCACGGAGCATTATTTAAAAAATTGAAAAGAATATGGCAGCACAACAAACCTGCCAAGAGAGGGCCGCCCACCAAAACTCACGGACCAGGCAAGGAGGGCATTAATCAGAGAGGCAACAAAGGGACCAAAGATAACCCTGAAGGAGCTGCAAAGCTCCACAGCGGAGATGGGAGTATCTGTCCATAAGACCACTTTAAGCTGTACACTCCACAGAGCTGGGCTTTACGGAAGAATGGCCATAAAAAAAGCCATTGCTTTCATTTTAAAAAAGCAAACATGTTTGGTGTTTGCCAAAGGGCATGTGGGAGACTCCCCAAACATATGGAAGATGGTACTCTGGTCAGATGAGACTAAAATTGGGCTTTTTGGCCATCAAGGAAAACGCTATGTCTGGCGCAAACCCAACACCTCTCATCACCCTGAGAACACCATCCCCACAATGAAGCATGGTGGTGTCCGCATCATGCTGTGGGGATGTTTTTCATCGGCAGGGACGGGGAAACTGGTCAGAATTGAAGGAATGATGGATGGTGCTAAATACAGGGACATTCTTGAGGGAAACCTATTTCAGCCTTCCAAAGATTTGAGACTGGGAAAAAGGTTCACCTTCGAGCAGGATTGTTTTGATCACGCGGACTGGGATATGTTCCGGGTATGTCAGCTAGTCATTCAATCAATCAATCAATCAATTTTATTTTATATAGCCCTTCATACATCAGCTGATATCTCGAAGTGCTGTACAGAAACCCAGCCTAAAACCCCAAACAGCTAGTAATGCAGGTGTAGAAGCACGGTGGCTAGGAAAAACTCCCTAGAAAGGCCAAAACCTAGGAAGAAACCTAGAGAGGAACCAGGCTATGAGGGGTGGCCAGTCCTCTTTTGGGTGTGCCGGGTGGAGATTATAACAGAACCATGCCAAGATGTTCAAAAATGTTCATAAGTGACAAGCATGGTCAAATAATAATCAGGAATAAATCTCAGTTGGCTTTTCATAGCCGATCATTAAGAGTTGAAAACAGCAGGTCTGGGACAGGTAGGGGTTCCATAACCGCAGGCAGAACAGTTGAAACTGGAATAGCAGCAAGGCCAGGCGGACTGGGGACAGCAAGGAGTCACCACGGCCGGTAGTCCCGACGTATGGTCCTAGGGCTCAGGTCTCTCAGTTGGCAATTCATATCCGATCATTAAGAGTTGAAAACAGCAGGTCTGGGACAGGTAGGAAGTTGAGAAACATCCCCACAGCATGATGCGGCCACCACCATGCTTCACTGTGGGGATGTTTCTCATCGGCAGGGACGGGAAACTGGTCAGAATTGAAGGAATGATGGATGGTGCTAAATACATGGAAATTCTTGAAGGAAACCTATTTCAGCCTTCCAGAGATTTGAGACTGGGACGGAGGTTCACCTTCGAGCAGGATTGTTTTGATCACGCGGACTGGGATATGTTCCGGGTAGCTTCTGAAAATAATTGAGACGAATACACTGAAACAGTGACTGAGTTTAGCAGGAAGTGAATAGGTGATGTTGTGCCCACTGTGACTATTAAAACCTACCGTAACCAGAAACCGTGGATAGACGGCAGCATTCGCGCAAATCTAAAAGCGCGAACCACCGCATTCAACCATGGCAAGATGACTGGGAATATGGCAGAATACAAACAGTGTAGCTACTCACTCCGCAAGGCAATTAAACTGGCAAAACATCAGTATAGAGACAAAGTGGAGTGGCAATTCAACGGCTCAGACACGAGACATATGTGGCAGGGTCTACAGACAATCACGGACTACAAAAAGAAAACCAGCCAACACCGACGTCTCGCTTCCAGACAAGCGAAACACCTTCTTGCCCACTTTGAGGATAACACAGTGCCACTGACGGGGCCCACTACCAAGGACTGTGGCCTCTCCTTCTCCATGACCGACGTGATTAAGACATTGAAGCATGTTAACCCCCGCAAGGCTGCCGGCCCAGACGGCATCCCTAGCCGCGTCCTCAGAGCATGCATATTCAATCTCTCCCTTTCCCAGTGTGCTGTTCCCACATTCTTCAAGATGGCCACCATTGTTCCTGTACCCAAGAAAGCAAAGGTAACTGAACTAAATGACTCGCCCTGTAGCACTCACCTCTGTCATCATGAAGTGCTTTGAGAGACTAGTCAAGTATCATATCACCTCTACCTTACCTGTCACCCTAGACCCACTTCAATTTGCTTACCGCCCAAATAGATCCACAGACGATGCAATCGCCATCACACTGCACACTGCCCTATCCCATCTGGACAAGAGGAATACCTATGTAAGAATATTGTTCATTGATTATAGCTCAGCATGCAACAACATAGTATCCTCCAAGCTCATCATTAAGCTCGAGGCCCTGGGTCTGAACCCCGACCTGTGCAACTGATTCCTGGACTTCCTGACGGGCCGCCCCAGGTGGTGAAGGTAGGAAACAACATCTCCACTTCGGCTGATCCTCAACACTGGGGGCCCCCACAAGGGTGCGTGCTCCAGCCCTCCTGTACTCCCTGTTCACCCATGACTGCGTGGCCAAGCACGCCTCCAACTCAATCATCAAGTTTGCTTACGACACAACAGTAGTAGGCTTGATTACCAACAATGACGAGACCGCCTACAGGGAGGAGGTGAGGGCTCTGGGAGTGTAGTTCCAGGAAAATAACCTCTCACTCAACGTCAACAAAACAAAGGAGATGATCGTGGACTTCAGGAAACAGCAGAGGGTGCACCCACCCTATCCACATTAAAGGGACCGTAGTGGAGAAGGTGGAAAGCTTCAAGTTCCTTGGCGTACACATCACAGACAAACTGAAATGGTGCACCCACGCAGACAGTGTGGTGAAGAATGCGCAACAGAGCCTCTTCAACCTCAGGAGGCTGAAGAAATTCGGCGTAACACCTAAAACGCTCACAAACTTTTACAGATGCAAAATTGAGAGCATTTCGCTACACCCGCTAAAACATCTGCTAAACACATGTATGTGACAGATAACATTTGATTTGATTTGACAATGACCCTAAGCATACTGCTAAAGCAACACTTGAGTGGTTTAAGGGGAAACATTTAAATGTCTTGGAATGGCCTAGTCAAAGCCCAGACCTCAATCCAATTGAGAATGTGTGGTATGACTTTAAGATTGCTGTGCACCAGCGGAACCCAACCAACTTGAAGGAGCTGGAGCAGTTTTGCCTTGAAGAATGGGCAACAATCCCAGTGGCTAGATGTGCCAATCTTATAGAGATATGCCCCAAGATATTTACATTTTAGTCATTTAGCAGACGCTCTTATCCAGAGCGACTTACAGTTAATGAGTGCATACATCATTTTTAAAAATTGTCATACCCCCTGTGGGAATCGAACCCACAACCCTGGCATTGCAAACGCCATGCTCTACATCCCTTGCAGCTGTAATTGCTGCAAAACATGGCTCTACAAAGTATTGACTTTGGGGGGGTGAATAGTTATGCTACCTCAAGTTTTCTGTTTTTTTGTCTTATTTCTTGTTTGTTTCACAAGACAAAATATTTTGCATCTTCAAAGTGGTAGGCATGTTGTGTAAATCAAATGATACAAACCCCCCCAAAATCCATTTTTATTCCATGTTGTAAGGCAACGAAATGGGAAAAATGCCAAGGGGGGTGAATTCTTACGCAAGCCACTGTAAGTGGATGGGTCATGTTCATGAAATACAATAGATGACCATAATCACCCCCAGACACACCTGGCTACCTTAAAGGGTCATGTAATCATCTGGCGAAGTGGAATCTTTTGTTTAGACATGTAACTAGTTAGCTAGCTAAACAATGAACCTAATGGTGCTTTCAAGACAACTGAGAACTTGGAAAATACTGAGGTCAAATCATGACGTCAGTGATCTTCAGGTCGGAAAGTTGGGGCTCTAGAAATAGGCCCGAGTTCCCGAGTTGAAATTACAAGTTGGATGACCGTTCAAATCGATTTTTCCCTGTTGGAACTCGTTGTTTTATGAGTTCCCAGTTTTCTTGAACACACTGAAGTCGGCGATTTCATAGTTCCCAGTTCCCAGTTGTTTTGAATGCAGCAATAATCCCAACCCATACTACTAGCAATACAAACTGATTGTCATAGCTAGCCACCATGCATGACTCTGCAGGAAGCTAAAGCTAACCAAATCATATTATTATTATATTATTATTACTATGAAGGTTGTAACATCTCAAAAAGCTAATTAATGGCTACTTTGAGTTCACAGCTTGGGAAGGCCTTATCAGATGCCTGATTCAAGTCGTGAAATCAGTGCTTCATTTGTGAAAGAAGCATTTAGCATGTAAGATGTGTCTATATTGATCCTGGATCATATTATATCTGTGCTTATCCTTGATCATTATTTAGTTGTGTTAACACTGGATCATATTATATCTGTGCTGATCCTTGATCGTTATTTAGTTGTGTTAACAGGGTTTAATGCCTGTGCCATTAAACCCCTACAACTTATCCAGAACGCTGCAGCCCGTCTGGTGTTCAACCTTCCCAAGTTCTCTCATGTCACCCCGCTCCTCCGCACACTCCACTGGCTTCCAGTTGAGGCTTGAATCTACTACAAGACCATGGTGCTTGCCTACAGAGCTGTGAGGGGAACTGCACATCCTTACCTTCAGGCTCTGATCAGACCCTACACCCAAACGAGGGCACTACGTTCATCCAACTATGGCCTGCTAGCTCCCTTACCTCTACGGAAGCACAGTTCCCGCTCAGCCCAGTCAAAGCTATTCGCTGCTCTGGCACCCCAATGGTGGAACAAGCTCCCCCACGACGCCAGGACAGCGGAGTCACTGACCACCTTCCGGAGACACTTGAAACCCTACCTCTTTAAGGAATACCTGGAATAGTATAAAGTAATCCCTCTTCCCCACCCCCCATAAACAAAAAAAGATAAAAAAAGGTGGTTGTCCCACTGGCTATCATGAATTGAATGTACCAATTTGTAAGTCGCTCTGGATAAGAGCATCTGCTAAATGATGTAAATGTAAATGTTAACACTGGATCGTCATATACAGTATCTGTGTTCATCCTTGATAATATTACAACAGTGTTGATCCTGGATTGTTGTTTAGATGTATTAATCCTGGATCATGCCCCATGAAATCAGGATGTTCCACTGAGTCCATATAAAAAATTGTATTTGTAGAATTGTTTGTTATTTGTCTAAAACACTATAGAGAGGGGTGTAGCATTGAGACTTGAGTGAGGTTAGGGGGAGGTGTAGTCTGAAAACCTACTTCTTCTTGAGTGTCTTGATTAATTATTCCAGAGCCTTGCATATAGGTGATAACAGGACCCTCTGATGTGAGAAACTTTAAAAAAGTCAAACTAACATCATTCAAGAGTTGTTCACTTACCCAGTAGAGACACTATAGTCCCAGTGACATCAGTCACAAAGCACAGGTTGAGTTTTGCTGATGTAATATGCTTTTTGAGAATCGTGTGTGTGTGTGTGTGTGTGTGTGTGTGTGTGTGTGTGTGTGTGTGTGTGTGTGTTTGTGTGACTGACTGTGTGTGTGTGTGTTGTTTGACTGACTGACTGTGTGTGTGTGTGTGTGTGTGTGTGTGTTTGTGTGAATGACTGACTGTGTGTGTGTGTGTGTATTGTGTGTGTGTGTGTGTGTGTGTGTGTGTGTGTGTGTGTGTGTGTGTGTGTGTGTGTGTGTGTGTGTTGTTTGACACCTTTAATTGGTAGAGTGATGTATGTGTTGTTATTCCAGAGCCTTGCATGTTAGTGCTAACAGGTCCCTCTGGAATCTGAGAGCACAACAAACCAGACAAAAAATATCATTGGGTCAGAATACTGCAGGGTCATGTCTGGCAAATATGTTTCCCAATGATGTAACTGTCTCCCTCAACTTGAATAATTATTTCATAATTCAGTTCAGATGGAAATTTTTACAAGTCTATGTAATGTTCCTATGGAATGCCATTAGTGCATCCACCATAAAGATATGCCATCTCATCAACTACCTGACTTTCAATTTTCTTATGCACTGGCCAAATGACACATGCTGTGATCTGTCCTGTAGTTTCTCAAGGCCTTCCTTCCAAATCCAATTTAATTGTCTTGAGTATTGGAAGTCTAAAGAACTTCAGTATGAGATTTTGCATTTGAATCGCAGGGCTGGCATCTAACGCTCACCGGTAGTTTTGGATCTTATGATAACTAGCTTATTGCTGAATATTTTCAGAAACACAACCTCTGTTTGGAGCTCCATCTATGCAAAATATTTGATGGGTTTGATAAGTGGCAACCTGTCACTAGTTCCCAGGACCTTTATAGAAACTTAGGAAAGGGTTCTTTAAAGCACCATAAAGGTTTCAATTAGAACCTTACGATCATGGTTCTTTATCTCTTTAACTGTCTCTTCTAGAAAAACATGTAGAAACAATGACTTCATCTTAAATTCCTGTTACTAACAACTCAAACAGGAATTTCCAATAGTGTTTTTCTTTAACTTGCTGTTTACTCTACCAGGCAGTTGAGAAGTCAAGAGGGTCGTACCAGCGATACCATATTAGAATGGCAATTTGCATAGCATTTTTACTCATCTCAACAATATTGCAAAAATTACTTTAGGTCTGCTTCAATGGCTTTTATACTGTATGCAGGTAGGTATTTAATAAATGACGTTGATTGCATATATATGTATTAAATGAATGCGTTTTCAGGTGGTGTTGGTTTTCTTAAATTTCAATTAATCCAGGTCCTTCCACAATGTTTCCCACATGTTCAGACTACATGTTGAGATAATATATGACAAAGTGCAGTTTTTATTACTATTATAGGTATTATTTTATAGGCGACCTTAAGTCTGAATATTGATTAATTAACCCCATGGGTCATGAAATGTTGTTGAACCAATGTATGTTGCCTAATGTAGTGTCTTGTCAACAATGAAATCATAGTTTTCACCAAAATAAGTATTATTTTATAAAAAATAGATGCACACTATTCTTATTCCACCGTACTTTATACTGAGTGCATTCTGAAAATATTCAGACCCCTTGACTTTTTCCACATTTTGTTACGTTACAAATGGTTTAAATTAAACAATTTCCTCATCAATCGACACACAATACCCCATAATGACAAAGCAAAAACAAGCTTGGCACACCTGTATTTGGGAAGTTTCTCCCATTCTTCTCCGCAGATCCTCTCAAGCGCTGTCAGGATGGATGGGGAGCGTCGCTGCACAGCTATTTTCAGGTCTCTCCAGAGATGTTCGATCATGTTCAAGTCAGGGCTCTGGCTGGGCTACTCAGAGACTTGTCCCGAAGCCACTCCTGCGTTGTTTTTGGCTGTGGGCTTAGGTTCGTTGTCCTGTTGGAAGGTGAACCTTCACCCCACTTTGAGGTCGTGAGAGCTCTGGAGCAGGTTTTCATCCTTCTGTACTTTGCTCCGTTCATCTTTCCCTCGATCCTGAATAGTCTCCTAGTGGCTGCCGCTTAAAAACATCCCCACAGCATGATGCTGCCACCACCATGTTTCACCTTAGGGATGGTGCCAGGTTTCCTCCAGACGTGACGCTTCGCATTCAGGCCAAAGAGTTCAATCTTGGTTTCATCAGACCAGAGAATTTTGTTTCTCATGGTCTGAGAGTCCTTTTGGTGCCATTTGGCAAACTCCATGCGGGCTGTCATGTGCCTTTTACTGAGGAGTGGCTTCCGTCTGGCCACTCTACCATAAAAGCCTGATTGGTGGAGTGCTGCAGAGATGGTTGTCCTTCTGGAAGTTCTCCCATCTCCACAACGGAACTCTAGAGCTCTGTCAGAGTGACCATCGGGTTCTTGGTCACCTCCCTGACAAGGCCCTTCTCCCCCGATTGCTCAGTTGGCCTCGGCGGCAAGCTTTAGGAAGAGTGTTGGTGGTTCCAAACTTCTTCCATTTAAGAATGATGGAGGCCACTGTGTTCTTGGGGACCTTCAATGCAGCAGACATTTTCTGGTACCCTTCCCCAGATCTGTGCCTCGACGCAATAATGCCTCGGAGCTCTACGGACAATTCCTTGCAAAAAACTGTTTTCGCTTTGTCATTATGGGATATTGTGTGTAGACTGACGAGGAAAAACATGTATTTAATCCATTTGAGAATAAGGCTGTAACGTAACAAAATGTGGAAAAAGTCAACGGGTCTGAATAATTTCCCAATGCACTGTATCAACCACCTGGTTAAGCACATTTTTACGGAATTCTTGCTTTTGAACCTTTTTATATTGAAACTTTTTTATTTACATATTCCTACTACATACTACATACTACGGGTCTCTACTGACAGGAATGGTGCTATATTAATCCCTCACTAATTGAATTCCTGACTTTTGTACAACAACTTTGGTGACTGATGTTGAGTTTTCTTCCAGCCCTCTGAATGGGCAAAGTTAGAGTGCCACAACACTGATCTGCAGCAACCCAAAATCATACATATTATGTTAATTGAGCAGGAGGGCTGGGGGAGTTGACCAATCAGGTTCAAGTGCTGTTTTTTTTCATATCCACTTCTAAATCTATTGTCAAAACATGCCCTACAAGCTGGTTGAGAACAGGGTTCACTACATATTCGTCGCCAAACCCACTGGCTCCAGGTCAAAAAAAATTTCCATATTCAAAAATGGTTCCATATAGCACCAAAAAGGGATCCGCTATGGTTACAAGACAAAGAACCCTTAACTGGCACCATGTAGAACCATTTGTTTTTAGTGTGCATATACACACTTCAGCTGATCACATACTACAGTATCTCTTCTACATCTGAAGAGACAGCTGGAAATGCAGGTATGGGCAACTTCAGAATAGCTGCCCTGTCTGTTTTCTGGAACTCAGCTGTCTGAGCTGATCATCGAGGGGATAGAGGGCCCTCTTTGCCCAAAGCCTGTTTTAGCATGGGCAGCACCATTGAGGGCTTTCACCATTTTTTATAAGTCTGTCGCCAATTAGATGGAAAACCTAGCTATAGACACCCTAAAGACTCTGGCAAGTGCTCTAGCCTAGTGTCCCTTTGATTATGCCTGCACATAATAGCTCAGCAGCCCCAAACATCTAAAGAATTAGCTACAGACCAGCCAAAAATCTTGTAAGAATATAACTTAAACCCCCCCATCATACTCATCTGGTTTGCGCTTAGTGGGACTATCATTTGTTTTTCAACAGGACAATTACCCAAAACACACCTCCAGTCTGTGTAAGGGCTATTTGACCAAGAAGGAGAGTGATGGAGTGCTGCATCAAATGACCTGGCCTCCACAATCAACCGACCTCAACCCAAATGAGATGGTTTGGGATGAGTTGGACTGCAGAGTAAAGGAAAAGCAGCCAACAAGTGCTCAGCATCTGTGTGAACTTCTTCAAGACTGTTGGAAAAGCATTCCCCATGAAGCTGGTTGAGAGAATGCAAAGCTGTCATCAAGGCAACTGGTGGCTACTTTGAAGAATCTAAAATCTAAAATATATTTTGATTTGTAGAACAGTTTTCTGGTTACTACATGATTCCAAATGTTTTCTTCCATAGTTTAGATGTCTTCACTATTATACTACAATGTAGAAAATAGTAAAAATAAAGAAAACCCTTGAATGAGTAGGTGTTGACTGGTGGTATTGTCGTATATGATGAATGGTGGCAATTATTGCTGTCAACAAAGAGTCCGTTATGCTGCATCATGTTAGAAGTTTTATTCATACCACGAGGTTACAGCATAAATTACAGACACGCGTTGTCCGGAGAACGGCTCGTCAGATTGCTATGGCCGTTCTAACGTCTCATCGTTTAACCCCTATTTATAAACACTGATGCCCCCTCTTCTGGCCAATCACCAGTCTCCCCTGTCTACAACCCACCTCCTGTCTGTGATATGTGGTATTACACCTAAAACATTCCCTCTTGATACCACAACTCAACATTCCTTCAGTTCCATTTAAAAACATTTAACACCATCGTATTGTCAATACACTACATTCCCCCCTTCGAGACAACCTAAACGTCTCAAAACCAAACAGAATAGGATTATGACTAGTAACAACTTATCTTATTGAGTATCTTTAACCTTAAACCAAAACATTCTCCTCTAGAGTGTAAATACCTTTCTTATGAAATATGAATAACTGTTGATGAAGTGTGAACACATTACTATGAATTATGAATAAATCTTTATGGAGTGTGAGAGCGAAAAACCTGTCCGGCAACCTTTGTTCCAAATCCATCCATCCATCAATCAAGACAGTAAAATTCTCTCACGGTCCCTCTGCCCCAGGCAACTACCGCGGTACTCCAGATAAACTCATAAATCATGTAAAGACATTTGAAACTATGATGCCATTAAATACACATGTTTCCCCTGCAAACAAAATCCTATCCAGAAACATCCACTCTCAAGCTGGTCAACCCATAGGACTTGAAAAGGAATCTCTCCCTGCCTAAACGTCCTTTCCCTAACCCCATCGAAATAAACAAAAGCATCTAAGATCCTCATCTGCATTCACTAACATCAAACATCATTCTACTAAAATCAATACCTAAGAATATGACACAATTATGTATTACACATCAAATATGTCTATATTTCATTGCAGACACTGGAATGTAGTCCACTACACTTCATCTCCTCCGTAGTCTCCTCCTCCAATGGACTTGTTGATGATGGAATCAGCCACACCCTCCTTGTTTCATCTCCTCCAGTCATATTGTCCCTTCATATTGTCTTTGTTTCACATGTTCCCCCAAATGCTTCTGGAATGAAAAGAAACGACCAAACAGTATCCTTTGCAAAACAACATTTTCAAATTAAACCTCCACATCAATTTAAAAGAATATAAAAATGACATATCAATGATGTATGAATCACATTATCCATTCCCCCCTTTATTCATAAAATCATTCTAAAATCATATTAAAATCAGCCTACAAAATGTTTTCCTTGAAACAATAAAAATAAAATGATCAAATAATCAAAAAGGATATTTATCCATCAGTTCCACTTGTCAATCTTTATCCAGATCAGGAACAGTCAACACCGGCCTCTGAGTGTTGTCTCCAGGCACCACTTCTCCAACCTATCTCAATCTCATAACTTTCTCAAAAGTCAGTACAAACATCACACAGTGTTATCAAAGCTGAAACTAAAATCTGACCCATCACTGCCCCTACTGGCCTAACTGATCTTGCAACCAAATCCTATCAAATCTCCATAGTTACATTGTCAGTCAAAAGCTAATCGTTTAACCATCAAAGTCCTGCTTTTCTACTACCTGGTACATAAAAAATAACCTATTATTTGTCATTACTACCCTTAAAGTCATACTTATCTAAAGTTATACTATACTCATCACCCTCTGATATTCCCATAAACATACCCCTTACCTCATATGTTTTATTATAACAACAATAACTTTTAGCCCTCAATGTTTCACCTGAATACTTCAGGTTTCCACTGTTACCTGACCTTACTTTCCATCTAACAATTCCCATAGGGTAATCCCTTTACCCCAGAACACTTAAACCCTACTGTTCTGACAACTACATTATTTTATCTGTCAATGACTGTTGCCGATACCACAGTCATGACAAAGCATAACCCTGACCCAGACCCACTAGAGGCTGCGCAACCGTCCAACAGGTCTTGGGCTGGCATCCCCAACAGACATCAACCCTCAAGATTCCTCACTGATTCTTACAGAATGAGTTAATCTATCTCTAATTTTCACAACAGAGGAACGAGCAGCACTGATCAGATGCCCCCCCACTGTCATCAAAAACAAAAGACCTCATCCTGCAGCTTCCATGATGAATCTCTCTTCTCCATTTCAGATTAATCTATATTGCTCTCTACTACTATCTGCTCTACTTTTTTAACCCTATTCGTAGTAACCTAAACCCCTGAGTCTCTCTTGCTGCCTCCTTTAATTTCAGAAAAGTTGTTGTCATCCTTCCTACATTTGCTATTACCATCGTATCATTAATCCCTTCCCCAAAGTTACCATTAACGCGTTGTTGATTTAGTTGATGAATTAAAACCCTTAATTCCCTCTAGTGGGAAACTACCAACATCCTATTCGATTATTCCCTGTTGGAGTGACTACTGTAATAAACTTATCCTTAACTCCCTCTGTGACTGTGAAAAGTTTTACAGACTTCAAATCTTCCCTTATAAGCATCACCTTACAAATTGCATAGCCCTTTAACCAATAATTCTTAACCGGAACAAATTTCTATGCTTTCACTAGATAAGTACACATATTCTCCCTGATCTTTATCTGTAACCTTACGCAAAATAATCCCTTATTTGACTAAGTGCAACAGCTTCTACTTCTGATCCTGCTAACAATACTTATTCTCCTAATTACTCTCTCTCTCTCTGTGAAAGAAACGTTATCATCCTAAATGGCATATTATTATTACTATTATCCTAACTCTAATAACAGTATTTTCCCCCTATAATTGGTGCTGAACCCTTATAATCAAATGCGCTATATTTATGGCTTTAGTAACTATCAATGTTGAAAGAGTTAAATTACTTCTCACTGTTGTTTTAATAGACTCACGTGGTGATGTCGTTATTGTTACTACCTCATCCCAAAGCTCTGAACTCTTTACTTGTACTTCCATCCATCACCACTAGTGTCACTTTTTCCCCCTTTCAGTTCTACCTCTAAACTTTAAACCTTTTGATTATAACAAAAAGTACCCACAATTACCTTGATCTTCCTATTCTAAAGTGTCATTCATTACTGTTCTCTCTCTCTCTACTACTAACTTTGAACTTAGCTCACTGTCTCAGAGTTCCTTCACCCCTAGTTCTCCTAACTTATTTTAATCTAATCTTCTCCTAACCTTTAAACAAACCTTTTCCACTGATTTATTGACAAAATTCCTTCCCACCAATTTTTAGAATACGTGATTGGGAATTCCACCTGCTCCTGACTCCTTTACACAGACTTGGCAAAACCGACTAAACACCTTTTAGCCTAACCTCAAATCTCTTAGTGTAAGAATGTAACCCAAAATAACAGTCACTCTATTAAGTTTATTTTCCCAGACAGATTGTCTAACAGGCAATCTAATACATTATCATCCTTCCTATGATATTATCTTCTAAGCAAATGATTCCCAAAAACCCTACTTCTTAAAATATTCTACCAGACAGTCAGTCGTCTATTGTGCCTCTGATTGAACCCTTCAATTTACACCATGCATCTCTTCCCACAATATCATTGATATATTGTCCTAATATTAGTATGTCTATTTTAATTCCTATTTGACTTCTATAACAGAGCTCAATTGATTCCCGAAGAGTAAACTGTTTTACTACTTCCAATCCCTATCCTAACCTAATTAGTTTATTTTACAGAGTGATATGTTTAACCTCTTTAGGCTGAACCCAGATAAGTTTTTCCCCTATTCACTATCACTTCTAATGGTCGGTTGTTTCAACTGTTAGCTATTTTCTCTTCTTCTCTAATCGATGCTATCAGCTGATACCCCCCTTCCGGATATTCTAGGCACTAACAGGTGATCTTCCTTGCTCTTCCTCGTTTCTTCTTACTGTTGTTTCTTCCTCCTCCTTCTTCCAAGCCTTCTCTTCCTCTTCCTCTCCAATTCTGTGTCTTTCCAGACCTTGACTGTGGATATAACACCTGGTACCCCCTTGACTGGTACAAGTGCACTTGACATTCTTCAGCTGAAGCTGCAACAGCGATTGCCGACCCGGTCCACTCTGACTCCCCATAACCAAAACTTATTTTCTCCTTCTCCAACTCTTGGGATTATTTTCTCAGCAGGTTTTCTTGGTCCTGTTCCTTCTCGTCGTTGACATATCAGTATTCTTCAACCTTAGTTCTAAGTTCTGTCCTTGAAATATCATCTTCCATCATCTTCTTACTTTTCTTCTGTGCCAGTCCTTGTAGGACAAACTCCTCTTGAAAATAAAGCACCTTTAATCTCCAAATCTTCATCGCTTTCTTCATCTTCAACTTCCATCAGAGATCAAATCTCTAGTATCCATTTCTTCTTTCCTCTCTTGCCACTTCCCTCTGATCACAGAGTCACCTCCACCCATGACCTCTCATCAATCACTCTCATCTCCATTATCCTCTTCTCCTTCATATTTCTGAACCTCCTTCTCTTCGTTTCCTGAATTCATCTTCATCGTTGTTTCTGCGGGTACCCTATTATTACTCTATATCTCTGATGCAACAATCACTCCTGGATGATTATTGTAAGCTGAGAATAAACCTCCCTAAGCTCTACTTTTTAAACCTATCTTATCGCTGACATATTTTATCAATTTCTGTTTGAGAATGAAGGGCAACTTTTGTTTCACTTGCCAGATACCCTAACAACACTTTAATTAAAGGATTACCACTATTCACTATATCAACCGGTGTACTGACTTTCATAGTCCTGATATTTTTTACCCCATTGTAACAAGCCTTTCTATTCCTTTATTGTGAACTATCCTATTTTAAACTATATAGGTTATGTAGCCTTCTTCCCTGTAATTCTTAATATAACCTAACAACTCCAAATAAATCCCAATAAGTCAATTAAAAATCATGAATAATTAAAACCAATTTTTATTCCTATATCCTATGTCCCCAATTTATCCATTAGTGTTGACTATATTACCACAACCCATCAAATGCAAGTAAATTAGTCAACTTCAAAGCAATCCCAACACAAAGCTTCTAACCCTTCAATAAATGATACCATTCCCATCAAATGCCAGTGATACACAGAGCATCCAAAATGCAATTTTTAATGAAATAGTATTTGCCAAGCCTATGCAAAATCGTCATAAGCTCACATATCTTGTAACAGTAACCTGTTTGATGACTTGATCCCTCCACCGCGTCACGTGATCACTTCCTGTATCTCCTCTCGCCTCTCGCTTAACGTTCCTCTCATATGACAGAAGAACATACACAGAAAAAGACTTTAGTAGTTAATGCAATCACTGATTATTTCCAACCATTCAATATTCGTTTGTTCTACATTATTCACTCTAAGACTAAACTCAAAACTAAATAGCTCGCCCAAAAACCTTGATTTTAATCCATCATTTAATTATTTAACTCACTCTATTATAACTGCTACATATATTTAATTTATAAATTCAATAGGTACCCAAACAAGTTTCATCTTAACCCACCGGTGTAAACTTCGTGTTAAACTCTCCTTGTGCCTATTTGTTCCGTGTGTCTGTGTTCCTCTGTCTCCCCCTGCAGTTTAACCCATGTGTTGTTTTGCAGAATCCACGCATGCGCAAATATCATTTATTACATAGATCGCTCCAAAACATTTCATTTAATTTTAATCGTCTTTTAATTTAATTAATTATACTCCGTCAACATATATTTGATTTATAACTTTACTACATATCGCCAAATAGTTTCCCGTTCTAACAACAGCCGTTTAACATCTAAGAGATTTTTTCCCCAAAACCCCCACATGGGACCTATGACCCTTACCCATAATGCCGTGCTTTGTAGGCTTAGCACATAACCACATGTTGTAGTTTTTAGCCCCGTGAAATCACGCATGCGCAAATATCATTTTAACCTCACTTGAGTCTCAGCATCCCCCTCATGGTGCCGTAAAACAAAACGTTCCCTAATCTCGTGCCATAAACTCCAACTCCCACGTTTGGTACTGTAGTGTCGCAAAATTAAACGCATGCGCAAATATCATTCCTCACTACACTTTCACCGTGAAAGGAAGATTCTCTACTCTCTCTTCAAACAGAATACCAGTCCAGCTGTAATTCCCCATTTCCCCCTTATAGTCAAACAACATTTAACAGCGCTCACAAAACATATAACCTGACTTACAAACACATAAACAAGTTTAAGAGACTTTCACCCGTCGCAACGGAATCTCTAAGGATACGTTAGCATGTAGCACGCAACACAATTAGCATGTAGCATTAGCATTTAGCTTAGCCTAAGGTACACTATAGCATGATTCACACTCTAGCCTTACAAAAATTAGCCTGAGCAACGATGTACCACGTGGCCCAAAACAATCCAGCCTTAGCTTCAGCCTCTAGCCAACTGCAGCCTACTACACAAATCAATATCCTGCACCGTTTGGCCCAATCATCATCACAATTATCAATATCTCCACCTAACTTTTTGTTGCCTTGAAAGATGAATCTCATATCAAGAGGTTACCCCCAACCAATTTCCCGTCGACCAGAGGCGGAGTATAACATAGCTACAACCATTCACTTCATAATTCCCGCTTAAGGAATCAACCTGACTCAGTCTAACTAAGACCTGGATTTCTGGCCCACTCCTGTGAGTCGCCCCATTTTGAGGTCTTTCCAGATTAACGGTGCCCTAAAAATGCATACGTATTCCAACATTAATCACCAATCCATTGTCACCCGTTACCAATGAAATATAAAGTTCTACCGTTCATCATTGTCCATAGTTACCAATGATCATTGTCCATAGTTACCAATGAAATATAAAGTTCTACCGTTCCTTTTGCTCTAAATTTGTCATTGTCACCCGTTACCAATGAGATAAATTTTAGCAGACTCTAGTCGACCAGCAACAACGCCACCTGAGGCCAGGTTATAATGGAACATCTCCTCAATGTACACAAGTCATATCCAATCCAACAAACTCCGAAGCGGTAAGACCACTCACCCTTTTTCCCATGCCTCAGAGAGAGTTAGCTCGGCGATTGACTGAAACACAGAGGAGACGCAAGCCAGCCCCACGTTGGGCGCCATTATGTCGTATATGATGAATGGTGGCAATTATTGCTGTCAACAAAGAGTCCGTTATGCTGCATCATGTTAGAAGTTTTATTCATACCACGAGGTTACAGCATAAATTACAGACACGCGTTGTCCGGAGAACGGCTCGTCAGATTGCTATGGCCGTTCTAACGTCTCATCGTTTAACCCCTATTTATAAACACTGATGCCCCCTCTTCTGGCCAATCACCAGTCTCCCCTGTCTACAACCCACCTCCTGTCTGTGATATGTGGTATTACACCTAAAACATTCCCTCTTGATACCACAACTCAACATTCCTTCAGTTCCATTTAAAAACATTTAACACCATCGTATTGTCAATACACTACAGTATATATGGGGAGGCAGGTATCTTAGTGGTTAAGAGCGTTGTGCCAGTAACCGAAAGGTTGCTGGTTCTAATCCCCAAGCCAACCAGGTGAAAAATCTGTCGATGTGTCCTTGCACTTAACCCTAATTGCTCCTGTAAATCGCTCTGGATAAGAGTGACTAAAATGTCAAAAAAATAATATATACAGTGGGGAAAACAATTATTTAGTCAGCCGCCAATAGTGCAAGTTCTCCCACTTAAAAAGATGAGTGAGGCCTGTAATTTCCATCATAGGTACACTTAATACTGTATTCATCTTTTATATGAGTGGTCAGTGAAAATCCGACTCATTTCCTGGGGCACTGCTCTCATTCATTGCTGTCTCTATCCCCCTGTGATTACTCTACTGATTCGTCACGATCTCAGCTTTCATTTAATTCTAATATAAAGTTTGTCACTCAGTGATTAACAAAAAGTGGTTTTGTATCACATCTTCATATTGTATCCGATGTATTTATTTTTATTAAATTCGATGTTAATCGATGTGTTTTTGTCATAGAACGATGGGACTACTTCCTCTCGCTGCAGTAGACTCTTAGCTTTGCAGCCAAATTCAGCTTGTGTGCCTTTAATATACCGTTCCACCACAAATTGACGGACAGTCTGATCAGCGAATGAGCGTTAAGACGAGACTCCAGAGCCTCCAATGGCTGTGGATATCATTGGAGGGCAGTTGATTTGAAGCTGGGAAGCGGGGCTGTCAGTCAGAACTGTCGTGAAGCGATTTGGCTTTTTATAACTTGATATGCCTTGATAAAACTGTTACATTAAAACAAAAGTCCCCTATATGGGGGAATTAACATTTAAGAGGTTTTAATATGAGATCATTTCAGTATCACATATTAATGTGATAATTATTTCGTATTTAGGTGATAAAATAACATGGTTTTTTGTGTGTGTGTATGGCTGCGCTGCACCACCATACTTTGAAGACCCAACAGTTGAAATGTTTCCTACCTGCCAAATGTTTCAGATACAAATTGTGTCTAGTACACATAAAATATGAACTTCAATTGACAGCACAATTAGGGACAGTTACTGGGGGGAGTGTAACTGCTGGGGGGAGTGTAACTGCTGGGGGGAGTGTAAGTTTTCTTTGTCACTTGGGGGAGGGTAGTGTGGATTGATTTGCAGCAGAGGTAACTCTGGGTCTTCCATTCCTGTGGCGGTCCTCACGAGAGCCAGTGTAGTGTATTGAAATTATGATGGTGTTAAATGTTTTTTAAGTGGAACTGAAAGAATGTTCATTTTGGTACCAAGAGGGAATGTTTTAGCGTAACGTCACATACAACAGACCGGAAGTGTGGTGTAGACACGGGGATTGGACAGTAGAGGGAGACACCCACATCTTGGAAGGTTATATATACTGGGGGAATAACGACAGAGGTCCAGAAAACATTGGGATTCATTTGGGACTGCTTCTCCAGATCTTCGCGTGTCTGTAACTTATGTTGTAACCTCGTGGTTTTAATAAAGGCCTTTGAACACGGTGCAACTTAAGCAGACTTTTTGGTTAGCAGCAAATAGCCACCAGCAGCCGACGCGACACGACAAATGGTGGCCAGTACGGGTAGTGATTGCATCGTTCTTTGTTCCTTTTCTGAGTGTCGAGTTGACTACTGCTCAAGCCGGCTAAGGTGAGATTTCTCCCAATTTGGGCATTAGTTGTGTCGATTGCTCATAGAGGGAATGGGAGGGTATGTACAGTGTGACTTTTTGGCTGTGGTGGTGTGATTGCTGTTGACTAAGAGGCTGAAATAAATATTCTAAATTGGGTTGATGGGTAAACGGGAAATAATAGAAGGTCTAGAACAATGGATTAGTAGTGAATAAAAGCTGGAATGTATACATATTTAGAGCATTGTGAATCTGTTAAAGACCTCGAAACGGGGCGACTCGCAGGAGTGGGCCACAAATCCTGTGCGGAATATTAGATTTCGTCGGGTTGGTTCTTTAAGCGGAAATCATGAAGTGAACGATTGTATTTATGTTATACTCCTTCTATAGCCGACGGGAGATATGTTGGGGATAACCTCTCGATATGATATTCATTATTCAAGGCAGCATAAAGTTAGACGGAGATATGGATAATGATGGATAATTTGGGCACAATGCAGGATATTTATTGGCGTAGTAGGCCGCAGTTAGCTAAAGGCTAAGGCTAATTCTAAATACTTGATTGTGGTTCAGGCCACGTGGTACATAGCGGCTAAGGCTAATTCTAAATACTTGATTGTGGTTCAGGCCACGTGGTACATAGCGTCTAAGGCTAATTCTAAATGCTTGAGTGTGGGTCATGCTACATGATACATAGCTGCTAATGATAATGCTAATGCTAAAGGCTAATTGTGTTGAGTGCTACATGCTAACGGATGTCCTTAGAGGCCCCGTTGCGACGGGTGAAAGTCTCTTAAATTTGTCTCGGTGTGTAAGTCAGGTTATATGTTTTGTGAGCTCTGTTATGTGTAATTGTGTGAGTATAAGGTATAAAATGGTGAAGCTGTAGCGTAATGCTATCGTTCTATGGTCTGGTGTGGCAAGCATGGCTTTAACATTGGATGTGCGCATGCGCATGATTTTACGGCGTTAAAACTACGACATGTGGGTATGTGCTAAAACTACAAAACACGGCATTTTGGGTAAGGGTCATAGGGCTCTGGGGTTACCTTGCAAGGGAAAATAGTCACATATAAGTAACAGTTAAAGTAACTGTTATTCGAACGTGAAACTATTTGTCGAGATGTAGTGAATTTATAAATTAGATATGGTAACGGAGTATGATAAATTGAATTAAATAATTAAAAGATGACTAAAATTAAATAAAATGTTTTTGAGCGATCTATTTAGTCCTGAGTTCAATCTTTATAGCAAATATGAGTGGGGGAATATTGAATGTGGATGACTTGGTTAAGTGTATAAACTTTGAATGCTTGTCTGTACTGTTTTCTTCCCTTGTCATATGGGAGGCGATAGGACGAGGGCAACGGAGAGAGAGAGGAAGGGCTGACGTGGGGGTGACGTGGCAAGGTGTGACGCAGGCAGAGGATCATTCAAAATCAGGCCAGTGCTTTTTTGTCTACAAGTCTCCCCCTACAGGTTATTTGATGCTATGACAATTGCGCAGACGCTTGGCAACGGACTGATCATTTGAATAAATTTGCATTTTTGGAGTCTCTGTGCATTACTGGGCTTGATTGGGGGTTCGGTTGGAAAGCAGGTACTGACATTATTCTGTGATATTAAAATACTTGGGTGCATATTAAACAATGGCATTTATTGGTGTGGTAGTGTTGTAGATTGGAAGTCCTTGTTTTTGTGATTGCTGTGAAGTTGACTACTGGTATTCACTTTCCGGAGGGGTTAAGGTAAGTGGGCAACGAATTGATAAATTGGTAAAATAGGGGTAGAAATAAAAAAAGATTGGTGTTAATTATTCATAAATTGTAATTGATTTTTAAATGATAGTTTTGATTTTTTAATTGAAGATAATTTTTGAATAAAAAATTTTAAATTTAATTTTTTTATGGTTTTTGTTTTAAATTAAATTTTTAGTAAATTTTTTTAATTAAATATTTTATAAAATTTTTTAATTAAAATTGTAGTAAATTTTTTTGATTAAATTTTTGATACTTTTTTTGATTAATTTTTTAATTGTTTTTTTGATTGCGTTTTTGATAATTTTTTTGATTAAATTTTTAATAAAAAATTGTTTTTGATTACATTTTTAATATTCATATTTTTGTTGATTTAAAAAAAAAAAAAAAAAAAATTCTGTTTTTGTATAATTTTTTTCTGTTTTTCTCTCGGGTTGCTTAGGTTATATTAATAATTAAAGGGGGGTAAGCCATAGGCTATAATAGGCTAAAATAAAATAGTTCACAATAAAGGAATATAAAAGAGTAGTTACAATGGGGAGAAGATTTTAGTCACTCCTGAGTGGCGCAGTGGTCTAAGGCTCTGCATCGCAGTGCTAACTGTGCCACTAGATCCTGGTTCGAATCCAGGCTCTGTCGCAGCCGGCTGTGACCGGGAGACTCATGGGCGGCGCACAATTGGCCCAGCGTCGTCCAGGGTAGGGGAGGGAATGGCCGGCAGGGATGTAGCTCAGTTGATAGAGCATGGCGTTTGCAATGCCAGGGTTGTGGGTTCGATTCCCATGGGGGGCCAGTATAAAAAAAATAAAAAAATAAATAGTCTTCACTAACTGTAAGTCGCTCTGGATAAGAGCGTCTGCTAAATGACTAAAATGTAAATGAGAAAGGATAGCAAGGCTATGAAAGTTATTACACCGGTTGATATAGTGGAACATAGTAATCCTTTAGTTAAGGGTATTGCGAGATTATCCGGCAAATGGAACAAACGTTGGCATGACATTGAACAACCATGGCCAGTGGAAGGGACTCTTAACCCTGACATCATCAACATCATGAAAGTGCTTCTGTCAATTTACAAGGCAGATCAGAAGAAGGGAAGAACAGGAAGAGGGAGAGATTGTCAATGTTGGGGTTAACGTTGATAATGGTGACACTTCTGATGATACCAGAAATGACTATGCAGGGGATGGAAAGGAAAGGGGATTTGGGGAAATTGATTTCCAATACGTCCCAGAAGCAAGAGGGAATATTTCAGTGGGATGTGAAGCAGCAGAGACCACCAAGGGCAACTCTGTTACAGGAGAAGCTAGTGATTCAGTTAGACAAAGTAGGCCTAGACCAGTTAGGAGAAAAGTCAGACCAAAACGTTACGAAAACTAGGGATGAAGTTACAGCGATAAGTCCAACAGTGGGAAGCAATTTAACTCTTTCAACATTGATAGTTATTAAAGTCATAAATATATCGCATTCAATTACAAGGGAACCAATAGTGCCAGCACCAATTTTAGAACAAAAGACTGTTATTAAGGTTAATACATCAACTACTTTAATGGTAACTTTGGAAGGATTTAATGGTACGACGCCAATAACAAATGTAGGAGGTATGATACCGACACCGACAACAACTTTTCTAAAAGTAAACGATGTAACAGGAATGACTCAGCAAATAGTGGTAGAGAACAATATAGGTTCATCTGAAATAGTACAGGATAATATAATGGAAGTACAGGATGAGTTCTTTGGGGTCAACCTAACATCAGAAGATACATCTGATCAATACCGCTCGTTAGGGAGAAGAGACGCTAAATGGAAAGCATTTGGATTTGATTCATCTGTTTTGAAGATTAAAGATCAATGGGCAGGGAGAAATCTTTGGTTCCAGCAGTTAACTCATGCTGTAAGATCAGTGAGGAATCTTGACGGTCCATGTCTGTTGAGAATTCCAGCACCAGAGACATGGGGTTCGATTTTAGAGACAGTCGCTCAACCGTTATCACCTACGTGTCAGGCTTATGCGTTGAAATGGCTGTTGTATCATCAACGAGCATTGACAGATAAAGAAATGTCGTTGTCACAACATTTGTTTAAGCCTAGGTATAAGTGTTCTTGGTTAAATGAATTTCCCTATGTGAATATGTTGGATGGTAAAGAAAATCAGGTAACAGCGATCCCTGAAGCATTTGAGGTGAAAGCAGTGAGGGCTAAAAGTTGTTTTTGTTCTAATAAAACAGATGATGTAGAGGGTATGTTCATGGGAATATCAGATTGTGATGATTATATGATGACTTTGGATAAGCACGGACAAAAGGTTAGAGCGGACAAATATAATGTAACTTTTTATGTACCAGGTAGTAGGAAGAGCAGGACTTGGATGGTGAGAGATCAGCTTTTGCCTGTCAATGTAACTATTGGGAATTTTAGAGATATTTGGTGGGTTTGTGGTGATAAAGCATATATATTCTTACCCTATGGATGGAAAGGATGTTGTTACATGTCAACGTTAAAGCTTCCATATGAGGTTTTTACAATTAGAAGAGGAGTAGCACCGAACACGGTTCAATCTGAAACTACTGTTGAAAATAGGGTGAAAAGAGACATGGCTACATTTAATAATCTTGAAGCCTACCATTGGAGAATAAGTCTGGGAGAGAAGTGGGGACTTGGTCTTTTTCCATGGTATGGTGTAACATTTTTAGCAGGTCATATTGATAATATTACGTATACGTTGCAGGGGTTTGCGAATGAAACAATAAGAGGGTTTCACCTTTTGTCAAATACTCAAAGAAGTCACAGACTGACGTTGTTGAAACATGACATGGCTCTTGATTATATTTTGGCAAAACCAGGGGGCTTATGTTTGGCTATGAATCTGACGGGGGATGATTGTTATACTTTGATCCCAGATAGTTCCGATAATATCACGAGTGTTATAGATGCGTTGAAGAATATAAGGGATGCATTTGGGAGATCTGAGGGAGCTGGATGGTCAGCAAAGTCTTGGTTGCAAGATCAGTTAGGCCCAATAGGAGCAGTGATGGTTCAGATTTTAGTTGCAGCTCTGATAGCGTTGTGTGTCATGTTTTGCTTTTGTACTTTGTTACTGACCTTTGCAAAAGCTATGATATTAAGATGGGTTGGTGTTGTGATGCCTGGAGACAACACTCAGATGCCGTTGTTGATTGTTCCTGATCTGGACGAGGGGGTCTAGATGGACTACTGATGGATAAATATCATTTTTGATTATTTGATCATTTTTCAATGTTTTCAATATTAGTGTGATTCTTAGTATGATTTTATGAATCAAGGGGGGAAGATGTTCATGTGATTCATATATCATTTTTATATTCTTAGTTGATATCATTTATATATCATTTTTATATTCTTAGTGGATATTGATGTTTAATTTGAAAATGTTGTTTTGCAAAATATACTGTTGGGTTTTTTCTTTTCTTACAGGAGAAGCATTTGGGGGAACAGGGGAAGGGACAATATGACTGGAGGAGATGAAACAAGGAGGGTGTGGCCGATTCCATCAACAAATCCATTGGAAGTCGAGACTACGGGGAGATGAAGTGTAGTGGACTACATTCCAGTGTCTGCAATGAAATATAGACATGTGTAATACATAATTGTGTCATATTCTTAGGTATTAATTTTTGTAGAATGATGTTTGATGTTAGTGAATACATGTGAGGATTTTAGATGTTTTTGTTTATTTCGGTGGTGTTTAGGGACAGGAGTTTAGGCAGGGAGAGGTTCACTGTAGGGTCCAATGGGTTGACCAGATTTATACATAATTCATAGTAATGTGTTCACACTTCATAAACAGTTGTTCATATTTCATAGAAAGATATTTACACTCTAGAGGAGAATGTTTTTGGTTTAATGTTAAAGATACTCAATAAGATAAATTGTTACTTGTCATAATCCTATTCTGTTTGGTTTCGAGACTTTTAGTTTGTCTCGAAAGGGGGGAATGTAGTGTATTGAAATTATGATGGTGTTAAATGTTTTTTAAGTGGAACTGAAAGAATGTTCATTTTGGTATCAAGAGGGAATGTTTTAGCGTAACGTCACATACAACGGACCGGAAGTGTGGTGTAGACATGGGGATTGGACAGTAGAGGGAGACACCCACATCTTGGGAGGTTATATATACTGGGGGAATAACGACAGAGGTCCAGAAAGCATTGGGATTCATTTGGGACTGCTTCTCCAGATCTTCGCGTGTCTGTAACTTATGTTGTAACCTCGTGGTTTTAATAAAGGCCTTTGAACACGGTGCAACTTAAGCAGACTTTTTGGTTAGCAGCAAATAGCCACCAGCAGCCGACGCGACACGACACCAGTTTCATCATTGCGCTTGATGGTTTCTGCGACTGCACTTGAAGAAACGTTCAATGTTCTTGAAATGTTCCGTATTGACTGACCTTCATGTCTTAAAGTAATGATGGACTGTCGTTTCTCTTTGCTTATTTGAGCTGTTCATGCCATAATATGGACTTGGTCTTTTACCAAATAGGGCTATCTTCTGTATACCCACCTACCTTGTCACAACACAACTGATTGGCTCAAACGTATTAAGAAATACAGAAATTCCACAAATTAACTTTAAAGAAGGCACCACTGTTAATTTAAATGCATTCCAGGTGTCTACCTCATTAAGCTGGTTGAGAGAATGCCAAGAGTGTATAAATATGTCATCAAGGCAAAGGGCGGCTATTTGAAGAATCTCAAATATAAAATATATTTTGATTTGTTTAACACTTTTTTGGTTACTACATTATTCCATGTGTGTTATTTCATAATTTTGATGTCTTCACTATTACTCTACAATGTAAAAAATTCTATACAATTAAGAAAAACCCTTGAACGAGTAGGTGTGTCCAAACCTTTGACTGGTGGTGTATATATATATAGATCTATATATAGATCTAAAAATATTTTCACCAAAAAATACATAGGGGATCGAAAATGATGCAGACAATTACATTGATGGAAGCTGCAATCTATCTGCAATATTAAAGCTGATCTACCAATTTTTATTGATGTTTTATTGCAACAATTCTTATTATTTTTTAAATAATTACGAGACAGCCTAGAGGAAGGAGGTAGGCACTCTGACGGCCTGGTGCCTGGTAAACAACCTCTCCCTCAATGTTAGCAAAACAAAGGAGCTGATTGTGGACTTCAGGAGGAACCAGGCTGGACACGCCCTCATCCCTCATCAACGAGGCCGCCGTGGAGACGGTCAATAACTTCAAATTCCTCTGCACACACATCTCAGAGAAGCTGAAATTGTCCAACTACAGACACTGTCGTGAAGAAAGCACGACAGCGACTCTTCAACCTCAGGATGCTGAAGAAATGTGGCCTTTTCATGAGGGCCCTCACAGTGTTCTACAGGAGCACACCCTGGAGCCACCACTAGTCAGCTATCCACCACCCCCCACCCTGGAGCCACCACTAGTCAGCTACCCTCCCCCCCCTTCCCCTGGAGCCACCACTAGACAGCTACCTGCCCCCCCCCCCCTGGAGCCACCACTAGTCAGTTACTGCTCCCCCCTCCCCCCTGGAGCCACTACTAGTAAGCTAACTGCTCCCCCTCACCCCTGGAGCCACCACTAGTCAGCTAACTGCTCCCCCTCACCCCTGGAGCCATCACTAGTCAGGTACTGCTCCCCCTCCTCCTGGAGACACCATTGTCATCTACCTCCTCCCCCTTCCCCCTGGATACACTACTAGTCAGCATCCTACTCCCCCTTCCCCCTTGGAGCCACCACTAGTCAGTTACCTACTCCCCCTCCCCCTCCCCCTTGGAGCCACCACTGGTCAGCTACCTTCTCCCCCCCCCTGGAGCCACCACTAGTCAGCTAACTACTCCCCCCTCCCCCCTCCCCCCTGGAGCCACCACTAGTCAGCTACCTGCTACCCACTCCCCCCTGCTACTCACCCAATAGGGGAGGAGGGTGTAACTTTTGTTTTGCTTGGGGGAGGTTTGTGTGGATATTTAGTGGGCACAGGGGAGGGTGGTACGTTTTTACCCTGGTTTACATTCGCGTTTGCAGGTTTTCCTATATAATTTATTCCATCCTAAACAACTTTCCCCATCTGCTTATCGTCCCCTATCAAGGGGTTTTTGTAGGCTACTCTCCTTATACACTAGCCTACGCCATAGTACCCACATGGGTTGCCACCGTCTGCTCTGGGCTCATTTTCATAACACTCACACCTTTGATGTTTGCCTCTACAAAGGCCAAGAAACAACATGTTTCATTGCCCATGATGAGGCTTTTTTATCAGCATTATTGACTTCACAATAAGCCAGATTTTAGTAACCGTGACAACTTTGTGGTGCTGAAACGTGACGACGCAGCCACGGCATAATCAAACGGGAGGTGGACAACACATAGTGCTGAAACTAGGCTAAGTCGAGTAATTCATTTCAACAGTCTTTATTTTAATTTAAATTAACTAACAACAGGAGGTCTTTGTTTCGGAGCCTATTTCTTCCCTTTTAAGAAATAAGAGGTAGGCCTACCTGTTTGACAGATGAAATTATACACTATCAATAGATTTGTCGGTCAATTCCTCCAATAGTGTCACCACTCCTTAAATACCTCTGTTGTCCATGAAGGTCTTGGTGTGTGAAGTTAAAACCAGGGTTCTAATGAGGGGGTAGGTCTATGTGAGGGTATGCCATAGCCTACGTTTTGATAAAGAAAATGTCAAAAAGCATACCTCTTGTTAGCTTAAGGTTTTGAAGAAACTAAAACGGGTTCTGATTATATAAAGTGATCTATAACGACGATTTTCCTCCGCGATGCCTAATGCTAGAAATTAGCTGCAAAATGCACAAGAAAGACGTGACTCCGATGCTCATTAGTATATCTCTATCTGGTTCATCTCTATTACATTCAGAGGCTGAACAAATTACCTATATTGGCAAGTAATCTAATAGGTCTACAATGTGTAACTCTGTCGCTATCAATTGAGCTATTCACTTTCTGTAAAAGAGATGATCTTTAAACCCAGGCAGCTTTTAGGGACGCACTTGTGACCTCCTCTGTAACGATCCCTGCAGTCTGAGTCGGTTTCTGTCTGGGTACTAGTTTTTCTGCTCGGGATCTCCAGTTTCCCGAGGGTTCTGGAACGCTCCCTGCCTGGTTGCCGGGCAACGTTGCTAGGCGGGAGCTCTCTTGATTTCCGCACCTGCATCCCATCAGCAATCTGCACACCTGGTCCTGATCATCACCCTTCTTAGGCTCTGTCCTAACATCCATTCCCTGCCGGATCGTTAGCCACGAACAGTATGTTTATCAGCGGATCAGTCTTAGAGCTTAGAGCATTAGTTTTGTTGTTTTGCACCTTGTTTGCTTGTTGTATGCTTACCTCCGTTTTGTTCTCCCTGCAGTCACTCGTCCGGAACCTTCACCCAACCTCTGCCTGATGGTCGGCGGCCGCCGAGCCATCATTGGACCAACTACTGCACCCTCAACAACTCATCCACGCCGCCCCGCTCTGTTCCCTGGATTATTCAGCAGCACTCGTGGATCAGTTAAATAAACACTCACCTTTGACACCACTTACCTTGTCCTGGTCTGCTTCTGGGTTCTGGCTTAGTAAACCGTGACAGAACGATCCGGCCAGTAATGAACCCAGCGGACCTGGACTCTGTTCGCCATGCCATTACCCATCAGGAGAAGATGTTGGGCCATCATAGCACGGTACTACAGGAGATCGCGTTGTCAGTTCCGGAACCTTTCTACGGTCTG
Source organism: Coregonus clupeaformis (assembly GCF_020615455.1). Lineage (NCBI taxonomy): Eukaryota > Metazoa > Chordata > Actinopteri > Salmoniformes > Salmonidae > Coregonus > Coregonus clupeaformis. The sequence goes on from NW_025534262.1 coordinate 128,502, forward strand.
ACGGAGGTCCAGAACCAGCGCAAGTTTCCGGTGGAGGATCCACTACCGGTTTCACCCATCTCGCCTGCCGCTTCTGGAGCTGTGTCCTTCCGTGAGCCCAAGGTTCCGACGCCGGATAAATATGAGGGGGAGCTGGGAAGATGCTGCCTTCCTTATGCAGTGTGGGTTAGTGTTCGATCTACAGCCCTACTCTTATGCCACAGACAAGGCTAGGATAGCCTTTGTGATTGAGTTGCTGCGTGGTCGAGCGCTGGAGTGGGCTTCAGCCGCTTTGGGAACGACAGGATCCCTGCATGGCTTCATACCAGGGGTTCACGGCCGAGATGAGGAAGCTCTTCGACCATTCCGTCCGAGGGAGGGGACGCAGCTAGGCGCCTGTTTTCGCGCCAAGAACTCGGAGCGTGGCCGACTTGTGATCGAGTTCAAGACGTTGGCTGTGGAGAGTGGGTGGAATGAGGAGTCTCTGCAAGCGGCCTTTTACCAGGGTCTGTCGGAGCAGCTCAAGGATGAGTTGATCTCCTATCCGGAGCCTAGTGACCTGGACAGCTTGGTAGCCTTGTCTATTCGGGTGGATAATCGAGTCCGAGAGCGAAGGAGGGAGAAGCAATGGGTCCCGATCCAACCGATCAGCTTCTCAGGTTCCAGTCGGGTCGGGATTGGACCAGAATACGTCGATCATCGTCCACCACACAGGATTAGTGGAGAGGTCCTGTCTTCCGATTCTGAACCCATGCAAGTGGGCGGCACGGGTTAACCAAGGAGGAGCGCCAACACAGACGTAGGGACTAACTGTTGCCTCTACTGTGGTGGTTCGGGACATTACCTCGCCACTTGTTCCCGGCGGTCGTCAAACTGCTGCGGCTCGCCAAAGTTGGGAGGACTTTAGCGAGCCAGTTTCGACCTCTCAATACCTCTGTCAGACCCGTTCCGGCTACCCTTATGAACAGGAATCAGAGCTTAGCGATTAACGCTTTATCGATTCGGGTGCCGGTGGAATCTTTCTTGATGCCGAGTTGGTGGAACAGCTGGGGCTTTCCAAGGAGCAATTGCCGGAAGCCATTGAAGCTACCACTCTGGACGGCAGTAGTCTGGCACGTATCACGATGAGGACTGAACCGGTTAAGATGCTGTTGTCGGGGAATCATTCTGAGATGATTTCATTCTTCATTCTGCCGTCTTCCCATGTTCCTCTGGTCCTTGGATACCCCTGGCTGAAGGAACACAATCCAACGTTCGATTGGGTGACGGGCAAGGTAACGAGTTGGAGCCTTGATTGTCATGCTAACTGCCTCAAGACTCGCCTGTCCCCATTCGGTTCCCAGTCAGGTGATTGAGGCTAAACCCCCAGATTTGTCCCTGGTTCCCGAGACATATCACGATTTGGGGGAAGTGTTCAGTAAGCAGAAGGCTCTGTCACTCCCTCCCCACCGACCATATGATTGTGCCATCAACCTGTTCCCTGGAGCTGTCTACCCCAAGGGGAAGGTTATACAGTATCTCCCGACCTGAACGTGAGGCTTTGGAGACCTACATCAAGGAGTCCCTAGCTGCTGGTCTCGTTCGGCCCTCGCTCATCACCCCCTGGGGCAGGATTCTTCTCTGTGGGTAAGAAGGATGGCTCTCTTCGACCGTGTATTGATTATCGGGGGTTGAATGACATCACGGTCAAGAACAAGTATCCCCTGCCCTTGATGAGTTCTGCCTTCGACTCCTTACAGGGTGCTACGGTGTTCACAAAGCTAGACCCACGCAATGCGTATCACATGGTCCCGGATCAGAGAGGGGGACGAGTGGTTGACGGGTTTCAATACACCGATGGGTCACTTCGAGTATCAGGTGATGCCGCTTTGACTGACCAATGCTCCAGCGGTATTCCAGAGTATGGTGAACGACGTCCTGAGAGATAGTGATCGGTCTCTTTGTGTTTGTTTACCTGGATGACATTCTGATCTTCTCGAAGGAACCTTCCGACCACGTCCCAGCATGTCCGGCAGGTTCTGCAGCGATTGTTGGAGAATCGCCTGTTCGTGAAGGCCGAGAAGTGCGAGTTTCACGCCCACACGACATCCTTCCCCGGGTACATCATCTCCAGGGGAGAGATTAGGATGGACCAGGAGAAGGTTAGAGCGGTTCTGGAATGGGCCCAGCCCGGTGCGAGATTGCAGCTCCAGAGATTTTTGGGGTTTGCGAATTTCTACCGCAGATTCATCCGGGATTACAGCCGTGTGGCCGCTCCGTTAACTGCCTTGACTTCCAGTATCAGGACCTTCAAGTGGAACCGAGGCGGATCGAGCGTTTCTGGGATTTGAAGAGGCGATTCACCAACGCACCGATTCTCTCTCAACCGGACACGGCCCGTCAGTTCGTCGTTGAAGTGGACGCGCCTGATGTGGGAGTTGGCGCCATCCTGTCGCAGCGACGCTCCACGGACAGTAAACTCCATCCCTGCGCCTACTACTCGTCGCCTTTCGCCTGCGGAGAGGAACTACGATGTGGGTAACCGGGAGCTTCTCGCGGTGAAACTTGCCTTGGAGGAGTGGCGCCACTGGTTGGAGGGGGCGGAGCAACCGTTTATTGTCTGGACTGACCACAAGAATCTTGCTTACGTGCAATCGGCTAGACGTCGCAACTCCCCGTCAGGCCAGGTGGGCGTTGTTTTCGGACGATTCAATTTTTCCCTGACGCTCCGACCTGGATCTAAGAACGGCAGGCGGACGCCTTGTCCCGGATGTTCTCCAAGACGGAGGAGAGTGGGTCCAAGACCGAGAGACAATTCTCCCCCGGAACTGCGTCGTGGGAGCAGTTATGTGGAAGATTGAGGAGGAGGTGATGGCGGCCCTTCGACGAGCCCGGTCCCGTAACGGTCCACCCGGTCGGTTGTTTGTGCCTGAGTCGGTTCGTCCTGCTGTCCTCAAATGGTCCCACGCCAGCAAGATGGCTTGTCACCTGGCGTGGCTCGGACGATGGCGTTTCTTCGCAGACGTTTTTGGTGGCCTGCCATGGCCGAGGATACTCGGGGTTTTGTTGCTGCCTGTCCAGTGTGTGCGCAGAATAAGAGTACCAATCGGCCCAGCTCTGGACTACTTCACCCCCTTCCTATTCCCCGGCGACCATGGTCGCATCTGGCCCTGGACTTTGTCACTGGGTTGCCCGCTTCTGAGGGGAACACGGTTGTTCTGACTATCGTGGACAGATTCAGCAAGTTCGCCCACTTTGTGCCAATTGCCAAGCTTCCCTCTGCCTCGGAGACGTCCGAGATCCTGGTCAGGGAGGTTTTCAGGGTCCACGGTTTGCCCAGTGATATCGTTTCCGACCGTGGCCCTCAGTTTACCTCTGCTGTCTGGAAGTCCTTCTGTTTGGCCATTGAGCTACAGTCAGTCTCACATCTGGTTTTCACCCCCAATCTAATGGTCAGGCGGAGAGAGCCAACCAGAAGATGGAATCCACGCCACGCTGCCTTGTCTCTTCCAACCCCACCTCCTGGGTCTCTCAGTTGCCTTGGGTTGAGTATGCCCACTACTCTCCCTACATCTGCCACTGGGATGTCTCCCTTCCAGTGCCTGTATGGCTACCAACCTCCCTTGTTCCCTTCTCAGGAGAAGGAGCTCTCAGTGCCTTCTGTTCAGGCCCATATTCGCTGCTGCACCGGACCTGGCATCGGGCCAGAAAGGCACTCTTAGAGTTTCGGACCGGTATCAGCTCCAGGCGAATCGTCGCCGGATCCCCGCCTCCCACCTATACCATCGGAGATAGGGTCTGGTTGGCCACACGGGATCTTCGCTACGGACTGAGTCTAGGAAGTTGTTACCGAAGTTCATTGGTCCGTTTGTGGTGGAGAAGGTGATCAATCCAGTGGCAGTTCGACTCAAACTACCGAGGACGCTCAGAGTCCATCCCACCTTTCATGTCTCCTGCCTCAAGCCTGTTTTCCTCAGTCCTCTGTTGCCTCCTCCGCCTCCTCCTCCTCCTCCTCGGATGATCGGAGGTGGTCCTGCCTACACGGTGCGACGCATCATGGATTCCAGACGGCGGGGCCGGGGTTTCCAGTGCATCTCGTGGACTGGGAGGGGTATGGTCCTGAAGAGAGGAGTTGATTCCGCGGCGACAGATCCTAGATGCTGACCTCATTCGTGACTTCTACCGCCTCCATCCTGGCGCTCCGGGAGTCCGCCCGGTGGCGTTCGTGGAGGGGGTACTGTAACGATCCCTGCAGTCTGAGTGGTTTCTGTCTGGGTACTAGTTTTTCTGCTCGGGATCTCCAGTTTCCCGAGGGTTCTGGAACGCTCCCTGCCTGGTTGCCGGGCAACGCTGCTAGGCGGGGAGCTCTCTTGATTTCCCCGCACCTGCATCCCATCAGCAATCTGCACACCTGGTCCTGATCATCACCCTTCTTAGGCTCTGTCCTAACATCCATTCCCTGCCGGATCGTTAGCCATGAACAGTATGTTTATCAGCGGATCAGTCTTAGAGCTTAGAGCATTAGTTTTGTTGTTTTGCACCTTGTTTGCTTGTTGTATGCTTACCTCCGTTTTGTTCTCCCTGCAGTCACTCGTCCGGAACCTTCACCCAACCTCTGCCTGATGGTCGGCGGCTGCCGAGCCATCATTGGACCAACTACTGCACCCTCAACAACTCATCCACGCCGCCCGCTCTGTTCCCTGGATTATTCAGCAGCACTCGTGGATCAGTTAAATAAACACTCACCTTTGACACCACTTACCTTGTCCTGGTCTGCTTCTGGGTTCTGGCTTAGTAAACCGTGACATCCTCTTGTTGGGTTAAGCCACAGAAGAGTAGCCATCAGTTAAGTTTAAATTGTTCTGCGTCAGGCCTCTGTCTATGGTGGAAAGCATGGGCGGTGTGTTCATTAGGGCGATATGGGCGACGCACTGCCAAACGGGAAAAGGAAGGGATTTTTTTTCTAATCAATTATATCACGGCAACAGTAGTTATCAGTGTTCTAATCTAGACGTCTGATCTGCCACTAAATGTCCAATCAGGCTAAAGTCGTACTTCAAATGGCCCCGCCCGTTTTTGGGCGATTTCAGTCAGGTTGAAAATCGCCCCAGAAGTATCTCATAGACTCTCATGTTAAATCTATTTTTTTCAAATATCAGAGCTTTCAATACAATCTCTATGGGTTTCTGAGGGCTTGCACTTACGCGCTTTCGTCATACGTAACATAACCATGAACGTAACTAAGAAAAGAGCGGGTAGCAGCGTCAATCAATTAATGTACTACTATCAAAGATGGCTAGCGTTCAGTGCAACTCGATTGTCTCTTTAAAAGAAGTTCACATCAAAGACCATTCAAAACGAGCTACTGGAGTGTATGCTAGCGGTCATGAGGGAACATATTGTGGAGGAGGTGAAGTCGACGAACTTCGTAGCTATCCAAGCTGACGAGACCACGGACGTTCTACACTTTCAATGAGAAAGTCATTGACCGCTTTGCTGCATTGAAAGAGAGAAGAGAACAGTTTCAGTACAAGTAATGTAGCCTCTCTCTCTTTGTCCCTCCCTGTCTGTCTCTTTAACACACACACGCCCAAATCAGTTCACAGTTGATGTTGTTTAAAATAGTTATTTTTCATTTAAAAAAAGTAAAAAAAATAAAAGAATCTGTTCATGTTCATTTTTACAAATCTATACAATTGGCCAGAATATGGTTGTTCATATTTACAAATCTATACAATTGGCCAGAATATGGTTGTTCATATTTACGAAATCTATACAATTGGCCGAGAATATGGTTGTTCATATTTACAAATCTATACAATTGGCCAGAATATGGTTGTTCATTTTTACAAAGCCATACAGATAGCTGTGTTTACCTTTTCTAGAAATTATTTTCAAATTCTGTTTTCAGGCAAAATGTATATCACTGTTCATTTCACAAATCTATACAAGAGGGCAGAATATGGAAGTCTATAAAAATGTCTTATTACCAATAACTTGCATCAATGTTTTCAGTAGCCTCTATCAAAAGCTCCTGCTTGCTTGTTGTGAATTATGTTCAGGTGCACATATTTCCAATTCAACCATGAGGTAAAAAATGTGGTAAAAGCTCTTGTTGATCCTGCAATCTGAACAAATACCAAGATGCTGTATTTTCAGCTGATATTTTATTTGTTTATGGAAATGCATATTGTTTATGCAGTGTTGAGGAATGTGAAAGAACACCCTTGATTATTTTTACTGTGATAACTTATTTTGCTTTTGTAAGCCAACACTTTTGAGATCAGTCAATAAATGCTTCTGGCATTGACTTATATGCTGCCCCTGTCTTCATGTTGTTGCTGGACATATCTTTTTTAAAATGTGTGTAGGTCACCTAAATCATCTGAAAAATTGCCCCCCCTGAGAATTTTTTCAGGAGCCGCCACTGGTGGAAAGGTAATGTGTCTCTGTCCATTCGTCCCTCAAACTTCTATTTTCTAAATCGGCCATTCTTTTGGGTCTTTTTGTGAGCGCCATTTTCTCTTGCAAACAAGCTGATTGTTTTGAGCTAATAAAAAGTAGGATAAGGTCCCTGTTTTTACCCAATCAACACACAATAGACATAGGCTACAAAACCCATTTACTAGAGACATTGTGATTTTATATACATTATTATGTAATTGTCATTGAATTGATTATGTATTATCCAGATGTGTTAAAAATGGTGTTCAAAACAGTTTAGATCTATGAATTGCACTGCTATCATATTATGTTCTGGCATGCCGACTACTAGCTCAGAAAAACTGTGGTATTAAAAAATATATTGTTCTAATGTCTTCAGAATTCGATTAAATGTCACGAATTCCGCCAAGGCTGCTCCTCCTCCTTGTTCGGGCAGGCTTCGGCGTTCGTCGTCCCCGGAGTACTAGCTGCTACCGTTTGATGTTATCTATGTTTGTTTGGTTTTGTCTGATTAGTGCACCTGTTCCATATCACGTATTGATTATGTCACCTATAAGTTTCCTTTGGTTTTGTTTGTAGTTGTGTGTTGTTGTCCGCCTGTCCATTGGTGATGTGTATTTGCTCTCGTGTATTTAGTGTATTGACGCACTGTATGCGTAATCGCTCGCCTCCGTTGTGTTGAGGCCCGTTATTTTGTATTGTCGTGTTTTGACAAGTAAAGTCTGTTGGACTAAGCTTCTGTGTCCTGCGCCTGACTCCAACACCACATCCACATCAGCCCTTGACATTAAATCTGTTTAGAAAAGGCCTTTTTTCCGGGACCCACAAATACGATGATAGATGGATGCAATGCGGTATTATAAAAGTGATTTTATTTTTTCACCCCCTGATCATAGTAAGGAGGTAGGCCTACTTTCTCACTGTTACTGGTCATAATCATGATTGAGTTAATTGAATGAAGGTGGAGGGTATTGTAACTTTTCTTCAAGTAAAAGGGGAGGGTCATGTGAAAATATGTTTTAATCTGGGGAGGGGTGTGCATCTCGAGTTGTACCCACCCTCCCCCCAGTAATTTTTGGAAGGTGGTTTAAAACTATGATTTTGATTTCATGGATGGTCAGTCCTTGCATAGCCCATTTTATGAATTTGAGAATGGTTATATTTCCCCAGCCCCATTCTTAAGCTATTTACCTAAAAAGGTGGCGGTGTACCTGCTTTGTTGTTGTTTAAACTGCAGATTGCCCCTTTAAGATCAGTGGATGACAGAGGAATATCTGGATTTTAAATATTCTCAAAATTACAATTTGAGATCAAGTCATTATTGAGCTACATAGGCATACACAATCCATTTTTGAACATGTATGACATTTAAGAGATTCCATTTGGTTGTTGAAAACAATTGCATTTGGAGTTCATTCACTCCCATTGTTTTTGGGCCAAAAATTGTTTGGGCCTATATTGACTGTGACATTCCAAATACCGTTATTTGAAATCTAGGTCCTAGTTCTAGAGTCCAAAGCTCATATGTCTTGTTTTGTCTGTCCCCTGCAGGTAGACTGGTGTCAGGATGAAGTGGCAGCTGCCACGGCTGTGTGGACCGTAACCCTCCCAGAGTTCCAGGCCTCACTGGTGGCTGTATCCCTGAACCCTCTGCAGTGCCGCTCTTGGCGGAAGAGGAGCGCCGTCTACCTCCCGGTGAGGCCCAGCAATGTGTGTAAACCCAGCCGCCTCTACATCGACTTCAAGGGCTGGCAGGACTGGACCATCGCTCCGCAGAGCTACTGGCCAACTACTGCCACGCCGAGAGCCTGAACTGCACCAACCACGCCGTCCTGCAGACACTGGTACAGTCCCTGGACCCCCGCAGCACGCCCCAGCCCTGCAGTGTACCCATCCACCTGTCACCTGTCTCCATGCTCTACTACGACAACAACAACAACATAGAACCTACACCACTACCAGGACATGGAGGTGGATGAATGTGGCTGCAGATGAAATACATTAGGAGGTGTGAAAAGGGGATTTATATTAAATTTAAGAAAGTGGCTTGTTGGTGGAGTGGATTTTAGGAATGTTTCATTTGCCATGTTTTTTTTTTCATCACTCATAAATAAAACCGATATATTCAGGGAGTCTCCTGCATTATTTAGACAGATGGTCTCTTCTCAGTTTAATACAGACACACCTTTCAGCTAACACAGAAAGTTCCGCTAGAAATTGACTTTATAGAACAGACATACAAGTTATCCCACTCTGTCCTCTCTGTTTCACTCTGCAGTAAAAAAAAAAAAAATTTACCCCCTAAGGTCGATGTCCTTGCCCCCGTGGAAATCGAATTAGCATTGTTTTTAAATCCCCTTAAAAATCTGTCCGTTTAAGCTAGAGATTTTTTCATACACATCTGTTTTACCGTTTAGAAATGAAAACACCTTATGTATTTGGACAACTTCACTTGTAGTGTATTAATGGTAGTAACCCGTTACTTCTTTCAGCATACTACTACAACAGTGTGACTGTTTTGGAATAAAATGTTCACTATATTTCCTTTAACATCCTCTGTGTTGTGTGCTTATTGTTTAACCATTGATATGTTCTAGGTCATTTTGAGACCTTAAGGAGCATCAGGTACTGCTGGAATGTCTACCAATGGCATGTCCATCTTTTTGTGAGAAATTACACTGGTCACTCAAACATTTATATAGCATTAAGAAAGTATGAATAGTCTTCAATTTAGATTAGGAACTGCAAAAATACTTTACTAATGATTTGTAAATAGTTTATAAGGACATTTATTAAACATCTTATGAATAATTTTATAAATCATTAATACATAAGTTATTTAGAAATGTGAGAATACCTAGATTACTAAATTTAACAAATGTGGGAGTAATGATTAATAAATGGTGAGCAAATTGTAAATGCCTTACAAATGGTTTATTACTGAACACTATAATGTGTTACCCATGATTGCATATTCTTGCATTTTACCCTCAACTACTTACACAATACACCATTGAGATAGACTTGGACGTTATCTGATAGCATGCATTATTGTACATTTCAACTTTACCACACTTGATGAAGGCATTGTGTCCCAATTGAGCCACTAGAGGGTGATGTTAAACAACATATAGAATGAATCTTGACGTCCTCGGAATGTACTATTAGAATACTTACTTTTTATCATTAAATAACATGGAACAACCACAGACTTTGGTATTTGGAATTTAAAACCCTAAATTACTACAATGTCTTTTATAAAACAAGCTTATGTCTTCTTATGCCTTCTCCAAGTCATTCCATTCCAATCCAGCTGAATCATTCTGTATCACCACCACATGTATCTATGATGACAACACTGAGATGAATAATGTCAGTGTATTGTTACATGAATGAAACAATTACAACAAATGTATTACAAAACATATCAAACCTATGTGTGTCATATTTAGGAATAAAAAAATAGGAACTATGAACATCTTAACTTCAGAGTTAAAATAAGTTTAGCTGTTACTTTGAACCATGGATAAAAGAAAGCATAAATTATTGGATTAATTAAGGAATTAACAAGTGGCAGACAGCTGATGATAAATGATAAAAAAAATTCAATTAAAAAAAAAAGTAAATAAAAATAAAATGGAATCCAACAACTTAGATAGGTGAAAACAACAATAGCTAGAGTTTTTGATGCTTTTCTCTCTGACTTATTTGCCTGTACAGTTTTAACACCAGACACACTGGCAGCCTCTTTTGAAAATACCTTTCTGGCCTGTGATATGGCCACCACAAATATTTTCAAATAAAGTGTAATAATTATAGAGCATGGGACAACCATTGTAATTACAAAGTCAATTCTATTACCCAAGACTGACCCTTCTACAGTAAAACATTATTTCAAACACCTACTGGGTACCTGTACATTTACAACTATTTTTGCAATTGCAGCATCGTATATGATACAACAACACCAGGTAATGGATATACAACACATAATTCTTGTTATTGTTATTTTAGAGTGGTACAATAAGGGATCACACACAGCAACATAACGGTCAATAGATATCAAGACCAAACTGCCCACTGATAAAGAAGAACACAAACAAGTGATGTAGAAATAAAATCCACAGAAATATTTCCCAAAATCCCAGCATGGTTCCATTAATGCTACAGTCGTCAATGGTATCACAATCAGTCCCACCAGGAAATCTGCCACAGCCAGAGAGAGGATGAGCAGGTTGGTTGGAGTGTGGAGCTGCTTGAAGTGAGAGATGGAGATGATCACCAGTATGTTCAAAAATACTGTGACTACTGAAATCAATGCCAAGAAGATGTACAGTGTTATGTAGATAGATGTCGATAGCAAAGCCTTTCTGCAAGAAGAGTTTCTGTCTTGAAAACAGTATTGAACATCTTCATGTGTCTCCATTTGTAATAAAGGGTCCAAATGCTGAGGTCCTGCTCCTGCTTGGTCCTGTGTGTGACCCTGTCAGGTCAGCCTTCTGACAAACTCTGAGCTCTGCCTCTCTATTTATCTCTGAATGACTGACACACACTCCCCTCCCCAGTGTCTCTCTGCACACTCACACGCGCGCACACACACACACACACACACACACACACACACACACACACACACACACACACACACACACACACACACACACACACACACACACAAGCCCACAAATGAACAAATGGTTGGATGAACGAATTTTTTGTCAAAACATGATGTAATGTATTACAAGTTTGTATGTTGCTATGGCCACCTAGCCTGTCCTTCACTCTTACTGATAGTTAGAGATGAGAGAAAAAGGTACGTTTTATCAACTGAGGATTTAAATGGGGAAAATATAGTATGGGTGATGATTTGGTCACCCAAAGGCTAATTTACATGGGAAATAGGATAATTGTTCAAGACTAACTGTTTTGATTGATGTCAGTGCTCAGATTGGACCATAATCCACAACCTCAGGAGACATAGACTCGGAAGCCGAGACTCCAAACAGAGGTTGTGTTTCTGATAAATGTTCTGACTTGCAACAAGCTAGCTATCATAAGACACAAAACTAACGGTGAGTGTAAGCAGCCAGCCAGCACCTCCCCTTCAAACCCCATCCTTAAACTCCTCCATCCTTCCAGTCGAGAGAACGAAACAAGATTTGGAAGGAAGGCCTTGAGAAACTACAGGACAGATCACAGCATATGTCATTTGGACAGTGCATAAGAAAATTGATAGTCAGGCAGTTAATGAGATGGCATATCTTTAAGGTGGATGCACTAATGGCATTCCATAGGAACATTACATAGACTTGTAAAAATGTCCATCTAAATTGAATTATGAAGTAATTATTCAGGTTGATGGAGCCAGTCACATTGTAGGGGACACATAATATTTGGCAGACATCACGCTACAGTATTCTGACCCAGTCATCCCCCTTGATGTTTTTCAGCCAGCCTGCTACCTTGAGAGTAATGCCCCATGTAACCTCTCACCATTACCAATAATAGGGGAGGTTAGCAGTTTTGGGGAGGTATGATCTTTGACCCTCTGTAACTTTCTCACTCATCACCCTGAGGACCAACCTGTATAGTCTACCACACCCTCTCTCATTAGCACCACCAGCTGTAGAGAGTTTTCTCTCTGTCTAATTGTGTTTCCCGTACCCTGTGTGAACTTGTCCATTCCCTTTGTGTGATTATTCTGATGAAGGCCATTGAAGGCTGAAACGTTTACCTCTTAACCTTGCTTAAATAAAACAAATCATTTTTAATGGCGAGGAAGTGTTGTGCCTTTTCCTTTGCAATGATGATTAAATTTTTTGCACCTCGACTCACGCTGGTTGAGCACCCTCCTCTTCTTTCGATACAGTCATTATTTCTCAGCTTCATCAAGGTTGTCAATCATTTGATTATATTTTTATTTTAATAAATTTAGTTAGATGTTGTTCTGTCAGATTCCAGAGGGTCCTGTTTGCGCTACAATACCATATACTTTATTGTCCATTTACATGGAAATTCATTTAGAGACGTCAGCATAGAAATACACAAACACAACCCAATATATTACATGACGTACGGAAAACTGGAACGTTAGTACACAAGTCACACATTAACATATTCACATATTGGAAACATGCAGGGCTCTGTCATAATGACACTTATATCACTCTACCAATGAGAGGTGTCAACCACACACTCAAATACATCTACTACATTTAGATGATTTTTTTTTTTTTACTTTTATTTCTACAGGGTGGGTCAACATTGAGACCAGGGTCTCATTTGCAAGGAAGCCCTGTGAACATGAACATACAATAAATACAACAATATTAATCAAAACAAACACAATTCTCAAACACCGGCGACAGGTAACCTAGCGGTTAAGATGTTGGGCCAATAATCGAAAGGTTGCTTGTTCGAATCCACGAGCCAACTAGGTGAAAAATCTGTTAATGTGCCCTGGAGCAAGGCACTTAACCCTAGTTGCTCTGGATAAGAGCGTCTGTTAAATGACAGACCAAAAAAATATGATTCCACCTCTGCATGATTCCTAAAGAGCATATTACATCAGCAAAACTCAACCTGTTACTGGGACTATATTGTCTCTACTGTGTAAGTGAACAACTCTTCAATGATATTAGTTTGACTTGTTTAAGTTTCTCACGTCGAGGGTCCTGTTATTAGTTGTAGTAATCAAGGTCAATTTACCAACAGGGGTACCCCATTGATTTTGTTAGGCACTCTAACTCAGATATCATATTCAAAACTGCAAACATTTCTCTTCACCCTAAGACAAAATTAGTAGAATTGCAGGAAATTAGCTCTAAAACTGCAAAAAAATATTCTCAGCCCCATGGCAAAATGAGTAGAATTGCAGGAAACTTGCTTTAAAACTGCAACATTTTCTTTACTTCCCATGGCAAAATGTGTAGAATTGCAAGAATTTACAGAGCATTCGGAAAGTATTCAGACCCCTTGACTTTTTTCACATTTTGTTACGTTACAGCCTTATTTTAAAATTGATTAAATTGTTTTTTCCTCCTCATCAATCTACACACAATACCCCATAATGACAAAGCAAAAACAGGATTTTATTTTATTTTTTTTAATGTATAAAAATATAGAAATAGAAATATCACATTTACATAAGTATTCAGACTCTTTACTCAGTACTTTGTTGAAGCACCTTTGGCAGCGATTACAGCCTCGAGTCTTCTTGGGTATGACGCTACAAGCTTGGCACACCTGTATTTGGGGAGTTTCTCCCATTCTTCTCTGCAGATCCTCTCAAGCTCTGTCAGGTTGGATAGGGAGAATCGCTGCACAGCTATTTTCAAGTCTCTCCAGAGATGTTAGATCGGGTTCAAGTCTGGGGTCTGGCTGGGCCACTCAAGGACATTCAGAGACTTGTCCCAAAGCCACTCCTGCATTGTCTTGGCTGTGTGCTTAGGTTCGTTATCCTGTTGGTAGGTTATTATTCGCCCCCAGTCTGAGGTCCTGAGCGCTCTGGAGCAGGTTTTCATCAAGGATCGCTCTGTACTTTGCTCCGTTCATCTTTCCCTTGATCCTGACAGCTGAGTTCCAGAAAACAGACAGGGCAGCTATTCTGAAGTTGCCCATACCTGCATTTCCAGCTGTCTCTTCAGATGTAGAAGAGATACTGTAGTATGTGATCAGCTGAAGTGTGTATATACACTAAAAACAAATGGTTCTACAGGGGTGCCAGATAAGGGGTCTTTGTCTTGTAACCATAGCGGATCCCTTTTTTGGTGCTATATGGAACCATTTTTGAATATGGAATTTTTTAAAAATATTTTTTTGACCTGGAGCCAGTGGGTTTGGCGAAGAAAATGTAGTGAACCCTGTTCTCAACCAGCTTGTAGGGCATGTTTTGACAATAGATTTAGAAGTGGATATGAAAAAAACAGCACTTGAACCTGATTGGTCAACTCCCCAGCCCTCCTGCCCAATTAACATAATATGTATGATTTTGGGTTGCTGCAGATCAGTGTTGTGGCACTCTAACTTTGCCCATTCAGAGGGCTGGAAGAAAACTCAAAATCAGTCACCAAAGTTGTTGTACAAAAGTCAGGGAATTCAATTAGTGAGGGATTAATATAGCACTATTCCTGTCAGTAGAGTCCCTTGAATATTAGGAATATGTAAATACAAAAGTTTCAATGTAAAAAGGTTCAAAAGCAGAATTTCGTAAAAATGTGCTTAACCAGGCGGTTGATACAGTGCTTTGGGAAATTATTCAGACCCGTTGACTTTTTCCACATTTTGTTAGGTTACAGCCTTATTCTCAAATGGATTAAATAAATGTTTTTCCTCATCAGTCTACAAACAATACCCCATAATGACAAAGCGAAAACAGTTTTTTGCAAATTTTGGCAGATAAAAAAACAAGAACCTTATTTAGATAAGTATTCAGACACTTTGCTATTAGACTCGAAATTGAGCTCAGGTGCATCCTTTTTCCATTGATCATCCTTGAGATGTTTCTACAACTTGATTGGTGTCCACCTGTGGTAATTTCAATTGATTGAACATGATTTGGAAAGGTCCCAAGAACACAGTGGAACCACCAAGACTCTTCCTAGAGCTGGCCGCCCGGGCCAAACTCAGCAATCGGGGGAGATTTGCCTTGGTCAGGGAGGTGATGGTCACAGAGCACCATAATTCCCTGTGGAGATGGAAGAACCTTCCAGAAGGACAACCATCTCTGCAGCACTCCACCAATCAGGCCTTTATGGTAGAGTGGCCAGACGGAAGCCACTCCTCAGTAAAAGGCACCTAAAGGACTCTCAGACCATGAGAAACAAGATTCTCTGGTCTGATGAAACCAAAATTGAACTCTTTGGCCTGAATGCGAAGAGTCACATCTGGAGGAAACCTGGCACCATCCCTACGGTAAAACATGGTGGTGGCATCATCATGTGTGGGGATGTTTTTCAGTGGCAGGCACTAGCAGACTATTCAGGATTGAGGGAAAGTTGAACAGAGCAAAGTACAGAGAGATGAAAACCTGCTCAAGAGCTCTCAGGACCTCAGACTGGGGTAAAGGTTCACCTTCCAACAGGACAACGACCCTAATCACACAGCCAAGACAATGCAGGGAGTGGCTTCCAGGACAAGTCTATGAGTAGCCCAGGCAGAGCCCTGACTTGAACCTGATCGAACATCTCTGGAGAGACCTAGAAAATAGCTGTGCAGCGACGCTCCCCATCCAACCTGACAGCACTTGAGAGGATCTGCAGAGAAGAATGGGAGAAACTTCCCAAATACAGGTGTGTCACACCCAAGAAGACTTGAGGCTGTAATCGCTGCCAAATGTGCTTTAACAAAGTACTGAGTAAAGAGTCTGAATATTTTTTAATTTACATTTTTGTCATTTAGCAGACGCTCTTATCTAGAGCGACTTACAGTTATTGAGTGCATACATTTTTCATACTGGCCCCCCGTGGGATTTGCTAACATTGCTAAAAACCTGTTTTTGCTTTGTCATTATGGGGTATTGTGTGTAGATTGATGAGGATTTTTTTTTTTTTTAAACCAATAGGCTGTAACGTAACAAAATGTGAAAAAGTCAAGGGGTCTGAATATTTTTAGAATGCACTCAGTAAAAAGTATGGTGGAAAAAGAATTGGGTACATCTATTTTTTATAAAATAATACTTACTTTGGTGAAAACTATGATTTCATTGTTGACAAGACACTACATTAGGCAACATACATTGGTTTAACAACATTTCATGACCCATGGGATTAATTAATCAATATTCAGACTTAAGGTCGCCTATAAAATAATGCCTATAATAGTAATAAAAACTGCACTTTGTCATATATTATCTCAACATGTAGTCTGAACATGTGGGAAACATTGTGGAAGGACCTGGATTAATTGAAATTTAAGAAAACCAACACCACCTGAAAACACATTCATTTCATACATACATATGCAATTAACGTCTATTATTAAAATGTGACATCAGTCCTCATTTAACAATGCTTACCTGCATACAGTATAAAAGCCATTGAAGCAGACCCCAAAGTAATTTTTGCAATATTGTTGAGATGAGTAAAAATTCTATGCAAATTGCCATTCTAATATGGTATCGCTGGTATGACCCTCTTGACTTCTCAACTGCCAGGTAGAATAAACAGCAAGTTAAAGAAAAACACTATTGGAAATTCCTGTTTGAGTTGTTAGTAACAGGAATTTAAGATGAAATAATTGTTTCTACATGTTTTTCTAGAAGAGACAGTTAAAGAGATAAAGAACCATGATCGTAAGGTTCTAATTGAAACCTTTATGGTGCTTTAAAGAACCCTTTCCTAAGTTTCTATAAAGGTTCTGGGAACTAGTGACAGGTTGCCACTTATCAAACCCATCAAATATTTTGCATAGATGGAGCTCCAAACAGAGGTTGTGTTTCTGAAAAATTTTCAGCAATAAGCTAGTTATCATAAGATACAAAACTACCGGTGAGCGTTAGATGCCAGCCCCTGCGATTCAAATGCAAAATCTTATACTGAAGTTCTTTAGACTTCCAATACTCAAGACAATGAAATTAGATTTGGAAGGAAGGCCTTGATAAACTACAGGACAGATCACGGCATATGTCATTTGGCCAGTGCATAAGAGAATTGACAGTCAGGCAGTTGATAAGATGGCATATCTTTATGGTGGATGCACTAATGGCATTCCATAGGAACATTCCATGGACTTGTAAAAATGTCCATCTGAACTGAATTATGAAATAATTATTCAAGTTGAGGGAGACAGTTACATCATTGGGACCCATATTTGTCAGACATCACCCTGAAGTATTCTGATCCAATCATATTTTTTGTCTGGTTTGTTGTTCTCTCAGATTCCAGAGGGACCTGTTAGCACTAACATGCAAGGCTCTGTAATAACGACACATACATCACTCTACCAATTAAAGGTGTCAAACAACACACACACACACACACACACACACACACACACACACACACACACAGTCAGTCAAACAACACACACACACACACACACAGTCAGTCAGTCAGTCACACAAACACACACACACACACACACACACACACACACACACACACACACACACACACACACACACACACACACACACACACACACACACACACACACACACACACACACACACACACAAACACACACACACACACACACACACACACACACACAGTCAGTCAGTCAGTCACACAAACACACACACACACACACACACACAGACACACACACACACACACATTTCTCAAAAAGCATATTACATCAGCAAAACTCAACCTGTGCTTTGTGACTGATGTCACTGGGACTATAGTGTCTCTACTGGGTAAGTGAACAACTCTTTAATGATGCTAGTTTGACTTGTTTAAAGTTTCTCACATCAGAGGGTCCTGTTATCACCTGTATGCAAGGCTCTGGAATAATGAAATCTACCAATTAAAGGTGTTGGAGACACACAAATGCTTTACTCCAGGGCCCCAATAAGGCCACAATACAACATAAACATTGGAAGTGAACCTGTGTACACCTCTAGTGTCTTTTGTGTGCATGAACATGAGTACAACTTCCATTAGGCCTCTGCCTGAGTACAACCCTCACCCCTAAACAAGTCCACCCTGCATAGGTCAAGAATCCCACCTCTGAGTCATGACTCTGTCACAGGTAGGATCTGAACCCTGGTATCCTGAGTGGAAAACAAACATCTGAACCAATTGGCCAAGAGGGAAGTACCTCTTGGACCGAGGGTGACACTGATTTTGAAGCACCAGGCAGGGCTACCTCATCACGAGAGCATGAGTCTGACTCACCTCTGTTACACATTATACATTTTAGTCCTTTAGCAGATGGGGGTGGGGGGGGGGGGAGGGGAGGGGGGTGGGGGTTGTGGCATTAATCAAGACACTCATGAAGAAGTAGGTTTTCAGACTACACCTCCCCCTTACCTCACTCAAGTCTCTATGCTAAAACACTCTCTATAGTGTTTTAGACAAATAACAGACAATTCTACAAATACCATTTTTTATATGGACTCATTGGAACATCCTGATTTCATGGGGCATGATCCAGGATTAATACATCTAAACAACAATCCAGGATCAACACTGTTATATGACAATCCAGAATCAACACAGTTGTAATATGATCTAGGATGAACACAGATATATGACGATCCAGTGTTAACATTTACATTTACATCATTTAGCAGACACTCTTATCCAGAGCGACTTACAAATTGGTGCATTCAACTTATGATAGCCAGTGGGACAACCACTTTTTTTTTCTTTTTTTGTTTATGGGGGGTGGGGGAAGAAGGATTACTTTATACTATTCCAGGTATTCCTTAAAGAGGTAGGGTTTCAAGTGTCTCCGGAAGGTGTTCAGTGACTCCGCTGTCCTGGCGTCGTGGGGGAGCTTGTTCCACCATTGGGGTGCCAGAGCAGCGAAAAGCTTTGACTGGGCTGAGCGGGAACTGTGCTTCCGTAGAGGTAAGGGAGCTAGCAGGCCAGAGGTGGATGAACGTAATGCCCTCGTTTGGGTGTAGGGTCTGATCAGAGCCTGAAGGTAAGGAGGTGCCGTTCCCCTCACAGCTTCGTAGGCAAGCACCATGGTCTTGTAGTAGATGCAAGCCTCAACTGGAAGCCAGTGGAGTGTGCGGAGGAGCGGGGGTGACATGAGAGAACTTGGGAAGGTTGAACACCAGACGGGCTGCAGCGTTCTGGATAAGTTGTAGGGGTTTAATGGCACAGGCATTAAAACCTGTTAACACAACTAAATAATGATCAAGGATCAGCACAGATATAATATGATCCAGTGTTAACACAACTAAATAATGATCAAGGATCAGCACAGATATAATATGATCCAGTGTTAACACAACTAAATAACGATCAAAAAAGAGGAATGAGCACGCCCCCATTCTCATCGACGGGGCTGTAGTTGAACAGGTTGAGAGCTTCAAGTTCCTTAGTGTCCACAACACCAACGAACTATCATGGTCCAAACACACCAGGACAGTCGTGAAGAGGGCATGACAAAGCCTATTCCCCCTCAGGAGACTGAAAAGATTTGGCATGGGTCCTCAGATCCTCAAAAAATTCTACAGCTGCACCATCGAGAGCATCCTGACTGGTTGCATCACCGCCTGGTATGGCAACTGCTTGGCCTCCAATCGCAAGGCACTACAGAGGGTAAGTGCGTACGGGCCCAGTACATCACTGGGGCCAAGCTTCCTGCCATCCAGGACCTCTATACCAGGCGGTGTCAGAGGAAGGCCCTCAAAATTGTCAAAGACTCCAGCCACCCTAGTCGTAGACTGTTCTCTCTGCTACCGCGACGGCAAGCGGTACGGAGTGCCAAGTCTAGGTCCAAAATACTTCTCAACAGCTTCTACCCCCAAGCCATAAGACTACTGAACAGCTAATCATGGCTACCCGGACTATTTGCACTGCCCCCCAACCCCATCCTTTTACGCTGCTGCTACTCTGTTAATTATTTATGCATAGTCACTTTAACTCTGCCCACATGTACATATTACTTCAACTACCTCAACTAGCCGGTGCCCCCGCACATTGACTCTGCACCGGTACCCCCCTGTATATATAGCCTCCCTACTGTTATTTTATTTTACTTCTGCTCTTTTTTTCTCAATACTTTTTTGTTGTTGTTTTTTTAAAAACGTTTTTGTTAAAAATAAATGCACTGTTGGTTAAGTGCTGTAAGTAAGCATTTCACTGTAATGTCTGCACCTGTTGAATTCGGCGCATCTGGCAAATAAAATTTGATTTTATTTTATTTGATCAAGGATCAGCACAGATTTAAAATGATCCAGTGTTAACACAACTAAATAATGATCAAGGATCAGCACAGATATAATATGATCCAGGATCAATATAGACACGTCTTACATGCTAAATGCTTGTTTCACAAATGAAGCACTGATTTCACGACTTTAATCAGGCATCTGATAAGGCCTTCCCAAGCTGTGAACTCAAAGTAGCCATTAATTAGCTTTTTGAGATGTTACAACCTTCACAGTGTAACCCTAACTGGTAGCACTTGATAATAACACATTGTAATAAAGCATTTATAATTGGTTAGTAAATCGTTTATGTATCACTTATTAATCATTGCTCCCATATTTGTGACTTGTTTCAGGAAACTAGGCGTATGTCGCAAGTCACTACTTCACAGAGCCATTTGAACGTAAACATGTATTTTTTTATCAAAATGCGTTTTTTGGCAGAAATGCCTTTGGGAACATGTGAACTTTTATATGCCATAATAACAAATGTGTTTGCCATCTGTAAATACGCATTAAATTGTTAAATTACGGGCCTAGTTTGTTTAGCCACGGAAAAAGACAGGAACCTTCCCGCTAGCCATGATTGACAGGGATAATGGATGGGCAGGACATGCTGAGAGATTGGTCTGCATTTAGCATGCTTCTGTCTATAACATGAGCTGCTCAGTTTGTGTAGTAGCTAACATTGAACCTAGTTGGTTAGCTTTAGCTACCTACAGAGTCATGCATGGTGGCTAGCTATGACAATCAGTTTGTATTGCTAGTAGTATGCTCCAGCTCCTTCAAGTTGGATGGGTTCCGCTGGTGTACAGCAATCTTTAAGTCATACCACACATTCCCAATTGGATTGAGGTCTGGGCCTTGACTAGGCCATTCCAAGACATTTAAATGTTTCCCCTTAAACCACTCAAGTGTTGCTTTAGCAGTATGCTTAGGGTCATTGTCCTGCTCGAAGGTGAACCTCCGTCCCAGTCTCAAATCTCTGGAAGACTGAAACAGGTTTTCCTCAAGCATCCCCACAGCATGATGCTGCCACCATCATGCTTCACTGTGGGGATGGTGTTCTCGGGGTGATGAAAGGTGACCAGAGTACCTTCTTCCATATGTTTGGGGAGTCTCCCACATGCCTTTTGGCGAACACCAAACGTGTTTGCTTATTTTTTTCTTTAAGCAATGGCATTTTTCTGGCCCTCTTCCATAAATCCCAGCTCTGTGGAGTGTACAGCTTAAAATGGTCCTATGGACAGATACGCCAATCTCCGCTGTGGAGCTTTGCAGCTCCTTCAGGGTTATCTTTTTGGACTCGTTGTTGCCTCTCTGATGAATGCCCTCCTTGCCTGGGCCATGAGTTTTGGTGGGCGGCCCGCTCTTTGAGGTTTGTTGTGGTGCCATATTCTTTCAATTTTTTAATAATGGATTTAATGGTGCTCCGTGGGATGTTCAAAGTTTCAGATATTTTTTTATAACCCAACCCTGATCTGTACTTCTCCACAACTTTGTCCCTGACCTGTTTGGAGAGCTCCTTCGTCTTCATGGTGCAGCTTGCTTGGTGGTGCCCCTTGTTTAGTGGGGTTGCAGACGCTGGGGCCTTTTTAGAACTGGTGTATATATATACTGAGATCATGTGACAGATCATGTGACACTTAGATTGCACACAGGTGGACTTTATTTAACTAATTATGTGACTTCTGGTTTGCTAATTGCACCAGATCTTATTTAGGGGCTTCATAGCAAAGGGGGTGAATACATATGCACGCACCACTTTTCCGTTGTTGATTATTATAATTTTTTTTAAACACGTTTTTTTTCATTTCACTTCAACAATTTGGACTATTTTGTGTATGTCCATTACATGAAATCCAAATAAAAATCAATTTAAATTACAGGTTATAATGCAACAAAATAGGAAAAACGCCAAGGGGGGTGAATACTTTTTCAAGGCACTGTACATTTTCAAGTACATAACTACAGAGAATATACAACAATGATATGGTAATACAAAATGTAAGTTTACACACTCCCAGGAATGTCATACATGATGGATCATTAGCTTATACACTAACTTTCACACATCTAGATGGCCGGGCGAGGTGGGTGTGGAGCCACAGACAGTAGGGGTTCAAACTGTAGAACCCAGTTCCTACATTTGAATATAAAAATTGATTTTATCAATCAAAACTATGCTAAATTTGATCTCTGGGACCCTTAGGATGACAAATCAGAGGAAGATTACTGAATTACATTATTTACCTTCAGAGGTGAATGTATCAAACCAGTCGCCATGATACGTTCTTTGATGTTGTGCACTCTCCTCAAACTGTAATAGCTACTGTAAATTGGACAGTACAGTTAGATTAACAAGAATGTAAACTTTCTGCTCATATAGGACATGTCTATGTCCTGGAAAGTGTGCTGTTACTTACAACAGTCATGCTAATTACATTAGCGCACGTTAGCTCAACCGTCCCGTATATGGGATACCGATCCCATGGAGGTTCACATCTTCTCTGTTGGCTAATGCTGTTGGTTTATTGTGCTTGGCATCACTGATTGTGCAACGTGTGACATGTGAGACATTTCCAGACCATGCCTTAGTATAGAGCTTCACAAAGCCCTTGGCATTCTTTATCAACTCATTATCATCAGCCATTATTGCAAGACATTCAAACATTTCTGCCTCGTCTTTTAGGGAACTGCCTAACTTCATAACAAGTGTAGGAAATTCGTAGATATTTCCACTTTTGTTGAGCTTGGCAGTTTCTTTGACAGCTCGAATAACTTCATAAAAATTGTCTGGCTTGATGGCTTCTGCTACAGTGATGAGTGACATTGACTTTCTCAAGGTGACCAACAACCCCCCAAGTTCCCAGATGTTTTGTGTAATATATTGGTGCTGTGTCTTATCGTATCCAAGCCTCTTGAATGAGAACTTTGCATACTCCAAGGTCTCATTGTGATGAACATCTTGACAAGTCCTTCAGGTGTATCTTTTGGGAGATGAGCCACATCAGCCATGGCCAAAGCTCTTTGCCTCCAAAATGGCTCCTGACCTGATGGACCATCTGATTTGGTGATACATCTTTTCATATGCCTCCATAGCTCCAAGCAGACAACCATGCTTTTGCAATGAGGGAAATATTAATATTTTCCTGTTTCCCCTTTCTTTGATAGTCTTTTCACCTTTAGGGCCCATGTTCCACCGTTGAGAACTTTATTGTTATGAATAAAAGTTTCCTCTATTCCGAAGTTGTTCAGCTTTCTTGTCTTCGACCAAGGAGGGGTCTATTTCTATTTCTGAGTTGTCTTTTTCATGCTTTTTGAAATGCCTTGTGATGTTTTCTTTCGATGGTGAAGATTGTGTATTTAGGTAGGCCTGGGATTGCGATGGTTCACAGTCTACTTGAATTGTAGACTCTTTTGTTTGTATGGTGTCTTCTTGACCTTTATCTGATATATCTGAGATACTGAAGCATGCATGAGAGCACCAGCTGTTCCGGATGACTATGTGATCGCGCTCTCCGTAGCCGATGTGAGTAAGACTTTTAAGCAGGTCAACATTCACAAGGCCGCAGGGCCAGACGGATTACCAGGACGTGTACCCCCAACATGTGCTGACCAACTGGCAAGTGTCTTCACTGACATTTTCAACATGTCCCTGACTGAGTCTGTAATACCAACATGTTTCAAGCAGACCACCATAGTCCCCGTGCCCAAGGACTCTAAGATAACCTGCCTAAATGACTACCGACCTGTAGCACTGACGTCTGTAGCCATTAAGTGCTTTGAAAGACTGGTCATGGCTCACATCAACAGCATTATCCCAGAAACTCTAGACCCACTCCAATTTGCATACCGCCCCAACAGATCCACAGATGATGCAATCTCTATCGCACTCCACACTGCCCTTTCCCACCTGGACAAGAGGAACACCTACGCGAGAATGCTATTCATTGACTACAGCTCAGCATTCAACACCATAGTGCCCTCTAAGCTCATCACTAAGCTAAGGATCCTGGGACTAAACACCTCCCTCTGCAACTGGATCCTGGACTTCCTGACGGGCCGCCCCCCAGGAGGTGAAGGGTAGGTAACAACACATCTGCCACACTGATCCTCAACACGGGGGCCCCTCAGGGGTGCGTGCTCAGTCCCCTCCTGTACTCTTTGTTCACCCATGACTGCATGGCCAGGCACGACTCAACACCATCATTAAGTTTGCCGAACGACACAACAGTGGTAGGCCTGATCACCGACAACGATGAGACAGCCTATAGGGAGGAGGTCAGAGATCTGGCCGTGTGGTGCCAGGACAACAACGTCTCCCTCAACGTGACCAAGACAAAGGGAGATGATTGTGGACTACAGGAAAAAAAGAGGACTGAGCACGCCCCATTCTCATCGACGGGGCTGTAGTGGAACAGGTTGAGAGCTTCAAGTTCCTTGGTGTCCACATCACCAACGAACTATCATGGTCCAAACACACCAAGACAGTCGTGAAGAGGGCACGACAAAGCCTATTCCCCCTCAGGAGACTTAAAAGATTTGGCATGGGTCCTCAGATCCTCAAAAAATTCTACAGGCTGCACCATCGGAGCATCCTGACTGGTTGCATCACCGCCTGGTATGGCAACTGCTTGGCCTCCGACCGCAAGGCACTACAGAGGGTGAGTGCGTCGGCCCAGTACATCACTGGGGCAAAGCTTCCCTGCCATCCAGGACCTCTATACCAGGCGGTGTCAGAGGAAGGCCCTCAAAATTGTCAAGGACTCCAGCCACCCCTAGTCATAGACTGTTCTCTCTGCTACCGCACGGCCAAGCGGTACGGAGTGCCAAGTCTAGGTCCAAAGACTTCTCAACAGCTTCTACCCCCAAGCCATAAGACTCCTGAACAGCTAATCATGGCTACCCGGACTATTTGCACTGCCCCTCCACCCCATCCTTTTTACGCTGCTGCTACTCTGTTAAGTATTTATGCACAGTCACTTTAACTCTACCCACATGTACATATTACCTCAACTACCTCAACTAGCTTGGTGCCCCGCACATTGACTCTGCAACGGTACCCCCCTGTATATATAGCCTCCCTACTGTCACTTTATTTTACTTCTGCTCTTTTTTTCTCAACACTTTTTTGTTGTTGTTGTTTTATTTGTACTTTTTTTGTTTAAAATAAATGCACTGTTGGTTAAGGGCTGTAAGTAAGCATTTCACTGTAATGTCTGCACCTGTTGTATTCGTCGCATGTGACCAATAAAATTTGATTTGATTTGATTTGATATCATGAACTTTCAATTCAAAATTCAGAACTTTAAAAAATCACATTTTCTCAGTCTTCAATATCATTAGTATAGTCTAGCAAGTACTCCTGATCAGATGTACAGGTTTCTTCTCCACTGGATTCCTGGTATTAGTGGCAAGACAATTGAAGTCATATATTACCAGAAACATAAAACTAATGGAATTGTATAGCCACAATGTTGCATTAGTTGGTATTTTACAAGTGGCCCAACATTACTAGATGGAAACTTACATTTGAATCCACCCTCTGTATATCCGTTGTTTTGGAGAAACAAGACTTATGCCAAACAGTGGAACAATCTGTAAGAAAACACAAAATGATTAGTGCTGTATGATCCTTTCAAAACTCAAGACTTCGAAGCATTGGAAGGCTCTTAGTAATCCTTCTTCCCCCACCCCCCATAAAAAAAAAGAAGGAAAAAAAAGAAAAGAAGGTGATTGTCCCACTGGCTATCATAAGTTGAATGCACCAATTTGTAAGTCGCTCTGGATAAGAGCGTCTGCTAAATGATGTAAATGTAAATGTAAATGTTGGAAATCTGATATCCCCCTAGCTGATCATTGTCTGCAGCCGGCTCTGATCGTATTGTAGGTCTAATGAAACATGCAGGGAGATTGAGCTCATCCGTGGTGGTCGGCGAGCCCTCAACCTTCTGGCCCGTAGCCCTGCGTGGCATCGACTGTGCCACAAAAGCATGCCAAAGTGGCAAAGTCGATATCCACGTTTTTAAACACAGTTATTATTTATGGTCATAAGCATTATTTAGAGGTAATTCTATGAGGGGGGAGGGTGTGTACTTTCTTTTTACAGTACAAGGGGAGGGTCATGTGAAAATATTCCCAGTACATTTTGAACTGTCCCTAATTACTTAAAGTGCTTTTGAGATCATTGATCGATACAACTCAACTGAACTGGAAATCACATTTCATAGTCACTTTTTTTTTTTTTAAGATAAAACAAGAAAACACCAGAAATGGAATAAATACATCAGGGGTGATTGGGTCAGAATACAGTGTGGTTGTTCTGATGTCTGACAAAGAGTATTTGTCCCCATGATGTAACTGAGACAAAGTCTCCCTCAACTATAAGAAGTATGGCTCATAATTCAGTTCAGATGGACATTTTTACAAGTCTACGGGATGTTCCTATGGAATGCCACAATTCATTTTGATTGCATGTGCTATAAGCGGGTACACCATGAAGTTATACCCTCTCATCAACTTCCTTACTGTCAGCTTTCCTCCACACTGACTAGCTGACATGTGGTGTGCTGTCACGTCTCCTGAGGTTGTGGATTTTGGTCCAATCTGAGCACTGACATCACCCAAAACACTTAGTCTTGAACAGTTATCCTGTTTCCCATGTAAAATAGCCTTTGAGTGACCAAAACATCAACCATACTATATTTTCTCCAGTAAAATGCTCAGTTGAGAAAATGTACCTTTTCTCTGATGTCTAACTATCAGTAAGAATGAAGGACAGGCTAGGTGGCCATAGCAACATACAATCCTGTCATACATTACATCATGTTTTCACAAATGATTTGTTTATCTCACCGTTTGTTCATTTCTGTGCTCACTTGTGTGTGTGTGTGTGTGTGTGTGTGTGTGTGTGTGTGTGTGTGTGTGTGTGTGTGTGTGTGTGTGTGTGTGTGTGTGTGTGTGTGTGTGTGTGTATACGTGTGTGTGTGTGTGTGTGTTTGTGTGTTTGTGTGTGTGCAGAGAGACGCTGGGGAGGGGAGTGTGTGTCAGTCATTCAGGGATAAATAGAGAGGCAGAGCTCAGAGTTTGTCAGAAGGCTGACCTGACAGGGTCACACACAGGATCAAGCAGGAGCAGGACCTCAGCATTTGGACCCCCTTTATTACAAATGGAGACACAGGAAGATGTTCAATACTGTTTTCAAGACAGAAACTCTTCTTGCAGAAAGTCTTCGCTATCGACATCTATCTACATAACACTGTACATCTTCTTCTCATTGATTTCAGCAGTTACAGTATTTTTGAACATACTGGTGATCATCTCCATCTCTCACTTCAAGCAGCTCCACACTCCAACCAACCTGCTCATCCTCTCTTTGGCTGTGGCAGATTTCCTGGTGGGACTGATTGTGATACCATTAACGACTGTAGCATTAATGGAACCATGCTGGGATTTTGGGGAATATTTCTGTGGGTTTTATTTCTATATCAGTTGTTTGTGTTCTTCTTTATCTGTGGGCAGTTTGGTCTTGATATCTATTGACCGTTATGTTGCTGTGTGTGATCCCTTAGTGTACCACTCTAAAATAACAATAACAAGAATGATGTATTGTATATCCATTACCTGGTGTTTTTGTATCATATACGATGCTGCTATTGCAAAAATATTTGTAAATGTACAGGTACCCAGTAGGTGTTTGAAAGAATGTTTTACTATAGAAGGGTCAGTCTTGGGTAATATAATTGACTTTGTAATTACAATGTTTGTCCCGTGCTCTATTATTATAACACTTTATTTGAAAATATTTGTGGTGGCCATATCACAGGCCAGAAAGGTATTTTCAAAAGAGGCTGCCAGTGTGTCTGGTGTTAAAACTGTACAGGCAAATAAGTCAGAGAGAAAAGCAGCAAAAACTCTAGCTATTGTTGTTTTCACCTATCTAAGTTGTTGGATTCCATTTTTTTATTTTATGTACTTTTATTTTAATTGACCAATTTGTATCATTTATCATCAGCTGTCTGCCACTTGTTAATTCCTTAATTAATCCAATAATTTATGCTTTCTTTTATCCATGGTTCAAAGTAACAGCTAAACTTATTTTAACTCTGAAGTTAAGGCGTTCATAGTTCCTATGTTTTTATTCCTAAATATGCACACATAGGTTTGATATGTTTTGTAATATATTTGTTGTAATTGCTTCTTTCATGTAACAATACACTGACATTATTCATCTCAGTGTTGTCATCATAGATACATGTGGTGGTGATACACAATGATTTGAATGGATTGCAGTCATTTAGGGTTGTGCATTTCAAAAATAGTCATGGATCATTCTATATGTTGTTTAACATCACCCTCTAGTGGCTCAATTGTGACACAATGCCTTCATCAAGTGTGGTAAAGTTGAAATGTACAATAATGCATGATATCAGATAACGTCCAAGTCTATCTCAATGGTGTATTGTGTAAGTAGTTGAGGGTAAAATGCAAGAATATGCAATCATGGGTAACACTTTATAGTGTTCAGTAATAAACCATTTGTAAGTAATTTACAGTTTGCTCAACATTTATTAATCATTACTCCCACATTTGTTAAATGTTAGTAAGCTAGGTATTTTCACGTTTATAAATAACTACTATATGCATTAATGATTAAACACAACAGTGCAGGAGACCGCAGCAGACACTTCAACCTCAACATACTGGGTATGAACACTAAAAAAGTTGTTTAAAAATGTGTGAAAAACTAGCTTATTAAAACAAATGAGTGTATAATGATAAATTATGAAGAAAATATTTACTTTTTAAAGCTGCAATATGTAACTTTTTGCATGACCCGTCCAAATTCACATAGAAATATGAGTTATAGAGCTGTCATTCTCATTGAAAGCAGGTCTAAGAAGCGGTAGATCTGTTCTATGTAAGCTATTACTATGTTTCCCATTATTAAGTTTAGTTTTGTACTCCTTGGCTGCGTTGCCGACGGCTGTGTAGATGGCTGAGTTAACTTCTTTAGAGCCTGTATCATGTACAAATCATTTTTGGATTTGACATCAAATGTTTAATATGAGGCGACATTATAGAATGCCACCTTTTATTTGAGGGTATTTTCATACATAAATTAGAACACCTTATGTATCTAGTCCCCCCATTTGAAGAAGTCATAAGAATTTGGACAACTTCACTTGTGGTGTATTAAAGGGAGTAACCTTTTAAACATAATGTTCAGTTAAATTATGTATTTAGATATTGGTTCCCTTACTCTGTAAGAAGTATATGAACTGCTCTAATGAGTGACTACAATCCACCCTTTGGTTTTGGTAGTCACTGCCAACAAACACAAATGTTAGCATTTTCAGACAAAACATGTTACTTCTACTACTTTCAGCACACTACTACAACAGTGTGACTGTTTTGGAATAAAATGTTCAGTATATTTCCTTTAACATCCTCTGTGTTGTGTGCTTATTGTTTAACCATTGATATGTTCTAGGTCATTTTGAGACCTTAAGGAGCATCAGGTACTGCTGGAATGTCTACCAATGGCATGTCCATCTTTTTGTGAGAAATTACACTGGTCACTCAACATTTATTAAGGATGAATAGTCCTCGCTTTAGGGACTGCAACACAACTTTACCAATGATTGGTAAATGGGTTACAAGGACATTTATTAAACATCTTAGTATTACATACTATAGAATATATTTATAAATGTGTGAACAACTAGCTTACTAACACAAATGTGGGAGTAATTATAAATAAATGAATAAACTATTTCTTAATATATTAAATATTCTTTATTACAAGGTGTTATTATAAAGTGGTACCCAATTTCTATATTCATTCTGACTCAACAGCATCTGAGAGCTGCTCTGGCGTGACCCCTGACCTGGCAGCAATCTGACACTATGAATCATTAATGCATATAGTAGTTATTTATGAATGTGAAAATACCTAGCTGACTAACATTTAACAAATCTGTCAGTTATGATTTAATAAATGGTGAGCAAACTGTAAATGCCTTACAAATGGTTTCTTACTGAACATTATCTGATATCATGCATTATTGTACATTTCAACTTTACCACACTTGATGAAGGCATTGTGTCCCAATTGAGCCACTAGAGGGTAATGTTAAACAACATATAGAATGAATCTTGACGTCCTCAAAATGTACAATTTAGAATACTTACTTTCTATCATTAAATAACATGGAACAACCACAGACTTTGGTATTTGGAATTTAAAACCCTAAATGACTACAATGTATTTTATAAAACAAGCTTATGCCTTCTTATGCCTTCTCCAAGTCATTCCATTCCAATCCATCCAAATCATTCTGCATCAACACCACATATATCTATGATGACAACCCTGAGATGAAAAATGTCAGTGTATTGTTACATGAAAGAAGCAATTACAACAAAACAGTATAACATAACTATGTCAAACTAGGGAATAAAAACATAGGAACTACACATGCCTTAACTTCAGAGTTAAAATATGTTTAGCTGTTACTTTGAACCATGGATAAAAGAAAGCATAAATGATTGGATTAATTAAGGAATTAACAAGTGGCAGAAAGCTGATGAAAAGTGATGATGAATCTAAATGTGATAAAGAAAAAAAGAAAAAAGAAATCCAACAACTTAGAAAGGTGAAAACAACAATAGCTAGAGTTTTTGCTGCTTTTCTCTCAGACTTATTTGCCTGTACAGTTTTATTTGCCTGTACAAACATATCAATAGCATGTAAAGTAGGTAGTTCGCTGTAAAATCGCCGAAACAAACTGCACTATCAATTTAGGAGTCTACAATTTCACCATGTTCAACCTGCAGATCGATGTGCCTCACAGACTGGAGTCTAACATTCGCAACGCAGATACACTTGTGAGGAGATGGGAAAACGTTGTCCATATAATGTCAATGGGCTGCGCGGTGCATTCTGGGTGATTCTGGGACAAGGAGCGCCCTCTTTCATGGAGTGAATGGGAGTCTATTGGGCGCTATGTTAAAAACCCAACATTAGCAAGTATTTCGTCAACAGGAAGTACAATATTACACATCTTTAATGACCTTGCTATCTGTAATATCGTGCAGCTTTGGAATCGTGACATTACGTACTTTTGAGGAGAATAGGCACATTTCTCGACATACAGTATACACTGACTTTGAGGAGGGGTTAAGTGACGATTAGTTTAGCAACCGCATGACGCAGCAAGACAATTTGAACGCGATTGGTTGACAGTCAGCTGGGTGGGGCGTTATACGTTCCTTCATTCATTGGATTCCTGTCTCCTTTCTATAATATCTCTGGCAACAGCACCATGCAATGCACCCTGGACTAAAGAGGCAGACTGATAGGAAAAATGTGCTAGACCCTCCGTTAAATTACACATTTCTCGAGGTAGGAATATCACTAAAATATGATTAATGGCTCATTCGAGAGAAGACATCCTCCCGAGTTATGACATCAGCCAGTATTGAAATCTGATATGTATGATAGACGTTTTCGCGATCTTAAAGAAGTATCGACTTGTGACGGCCGGCCGCCCAACAACCTGCCCGCTTGACCCTATCCTCTCCTCTCTTCTCCAGACCATCTCCGGTGACCTTCTCCCTTACCTCACCTCGCTGATCAACTCATCCCTGACCGCTGGCTATGTCCCTTCCGTCTTCAAGAGAGCGAGAGTTGCACCCCTTCTCAAAAAACCAACACTCGATCCCTCTGATGTCAACAACTACAGACCAGTATCCCTTCTTTCTTTTCTTTCCAAAACTATTGAGCGTGCCGTCTTTAGCCAACTCTCTTGCTATCTCTCTCAGAATTACCTTCTTGATCCAAACCAGTCAGGTTTCAAGACTGGTCATTCAACTGAGACTGCTCTTCTCTGTGTCACGGAGGCTCTCCCACACTGCTAAAGCTAACTCTCTCTCCTCTGCTCTTGTCCTTCTAGACCTGTCTGCTGCCTTTGATACCGTGAACCATCAGATCCTCCTCTCCACCCTCTCCGAGCTGGGCATCTCCGAGCGAGGCTCACTCTTGGATTGCGTCCTACCTGACCGGTCGCTCCTACCAAGTGGCGTGGCGAGAAGCTGTCTCCGCACCACGTGCTCTCACCACTGGTGTCCCCAGGGCTCAGTCCTAGGCCCTCTCCTATTCTCGCTATACACCAAGTCACTTGGCTCTGTCATATCCTCACATGGCCTCTCCTAACATTGCTACGCAGACGACACACAACTAATCTTCTCCTTTCCCCCCTCTGATAACCAGGTTGCGAATCGCATCTCTGCATGTCTGGCAGACATATCAGTATGGATGACGGATCACCACCTCAAGCTGAACCTTGGCAAGACGGAGCTGCTCTTCCTCCCGGGGAAGGACTGCCCGTTCCATGATCTCGCCATCACGGTTGACAACTCCGTTGTGTCCTCCCAGAGTGCGAAGAGCCTTGGCGTGACCCTGGACAACACCCTGTCGTTCTCCGCTAACATCAAGGCGGTGACCCGATCCTGTAGGTTCATGCTCTACAACATTCGGAGAGTACAACCCTGCCTTACACAGGAAGCGGCACAGGTCCTAATCTAATATAAATAAATAATAATAATAATAATAATAATAATAATAATAATTGTAAAGTGGTTATCCCACTGGCTAAAAGGTGAATGCACCAATTTGTAAGTCGCTCTGGATAAGAGCGTCTGCTAAATGACGTAAATGTAAATGTAAATGTAAATGTATTATTATTAACTTCCAGTGTAGTGAGAGCGACTTTATCACAGTGCTACGTCATACCGGATGGATTTCTGCCTGCTTGAACGCCAATATTTCAGAAACACATGAAAACATGAAATGACCAAGGGAATCGATAGAACATCACTCAGAGATGCACAAAAACAAAAATATTCAAAATTGTTGAAATCAAATCAAATCAAATCAAATTTTATTGGTCACATGCGCCGAATACAACAAGTGCAGACATTACAGTGAAATGCTTACTTACAGCCCTTAACCAACAGTGCGTTTATTTTAAACAAAAAAAGTAAGAATAAAACAACAACAAAAAAAAACAAAAAAGGGACGACTTGCCTTAATAGAAGGACCTGGACGACTTGCCTTAATAGAAGGAACCATGAATTCTGCTCTGTTTCAGAGAATTCTACAGGAGAATGTCAGACCATCCATCTGTGAACCTTTCCTTTAAGGGATATTTACTTCCCCAGAGTTAGATGAACTCTTAAATACAATTTTTATGTCTCTGTGTTCAGTTTGAAGGAAGTTGCCGAATAGCGTTGGCACAATTGCCAAGTAGCATTAGTGCAATGACTGAAAGTCTACAGGAACAGTCAATTCCTACCTGTCAATTTGTGGAAGAATCACCCTGATTAACTCTTTAGTATTATCCCAGTTTATCTATTTGCTTATGGTCTTGCCTACGCCTAGTGAACAGTTATTTGAATTATATGAGAAAAAAAGATTCCATTTTATTTGGAACGGCAAGCCAGACAAAATTAAAAGGGCCCATTTGTATAATGAATATGAATTCGGAGGACAGAAATTATTAAATATTAAAGCATTGTCTGCTCTACCCAAAATTACAACCAAATAATTGCAGCATTACCGTAAAAATGGAAGAGGAAAGTGGAAGGGGGAAAGAGTAAGGAACTTGTCTGTCGACCCTGCATTAAAGAACATCATTGGTTAAGGAAAACTGGGATAAATAAAAAAGTATACCAGTTTAATTTAAGGACCAAAGGATTGACAGCCATCCCATATAGATTGCAAAATAGTTGGGAAGAGATTTTTGATGTACCGATTCCATGGCATAGTGTTTATGAACTGATACGCAAAACGACGCCGGATTCAAAACTTAGAATTTTTCCATTTAAATTATTATACAAAATTCTTGCTACCAACAGAATGTTATTTATATGGGGGATACAATCTTCCCAGCTCTGCAGATTTTGCTGTGAAGACACAGAATCATTACATCATTTGTTTAGGTACTGTCCATTTGTAGCCTGTTATTGGACAGGTCCAGGAATGGCTGAACGATTGCAATATTTACCTGGAGATAAACCTGCAGATAGCACTACTGGGTGATCTGAAAATTCATAGTCAATCGATCAATAATATAATAATACTTTTAGCAAAAATGTTTATTTTCAATATACAATCTATAGAAACAATGAGAATAGAAGGGTTCAGAACTTTTGTAAAACATCACAGTACAGTTGAAAAATATATGGCGAATAGAAATCCAATATGGATGGTGTTAAGAGATAGATGGGTGTTGTTGAAAGGAGTTGAAGGATGGGACTAATAACAACTAACAACAACTAATAACAACAAGATAACTAATGTAAAGCAAACTGTGTAGCGTGTGTGGCAACCATCACACTGTGTGGCGAAAACCAAACTCTGCATTCCACAGTAAGAACATCATACCAAAGGTCAAGCATGGTGGTGGTGGTGTGATGGTTTGGGGATGCTTTGCTGCCTCAGCACCTGGACGACTTGCCTTAATAGAAGGAACCATGAATTCTGCTCTGTTTCAGAGAATTCTACAGGAGAATGTCAGACCATCCATCTGTGAACTGAAGCTGAAGCGCAGCTGGGTCATGCAGCAAGACAATGATCCAAAACACACAATCAAGTCTACATGAAAATTGCTAAAAAGAAACAAATTGGAAGTTTTGGAATGGCCTAGTCAAAGTCCAGACCTAATCCCAATTGAGATGTGGCAGGACTTGAAACGAGCAGTTCATGCTTGAAAACCCACACGTCACTGAGTTAAAGCATTTCTGCATGGAAGAGTGGGCCAAAATTCCTCCACAGCGACGTGAGAGACTGATCAACAACTACAGGAAGCATTTGGTTGGAGTCATTGCAGCTAAAGGTGGCACAACCAGTTATTGAGTGTAAGGGTGCAATTACTTTTTCACACAGGGGAATTGGGTGTTGCATAACTTTGTTTATGAAATAAATGAAATAAATATGTAATTGTTGTGTTATTTGTCCACGTATGTTCCCTTTATCTAATATTAGGTTTTGGTTGAAGATCTGATATCATTTGGTATCTCAAATATGCAAAAGTAGAGAAAATTAGAAAGGGGGCAAATACTTTTTCATATCACTGTAGGTTATAGGTTGACAGCTTTTGTGAAAGAGCACAGTTAGAAAGATAAGGCATATAGAAGCAAACCGGATGGACATCATGAAAATGATCGGAGAGGTTGAGGGTAGAGGAAGTTCAGGAGAGAAAACAAACAAAATATAATTATTGTAAAATTAACTGTGTCCATAAAATGTATATAGTATGTATAAGCTGGAAGTAGAGGCCTAAGTATTGTTGTTCACTAGTTTACTCCAATTAGGGAAGGGGTTGGATAGTAATAAAGGGAAATATATATTTTAAGGATATGTATATACTGTATATGTTTTTATATGTATGTGTGTATGTATGTGTGTATATATATTTCATATACATATATATATATATATATATATATATATATTTGCGAGAGAAAAAAAAACATATGGGGGATTGGAAGTGATGCAGACAATTACATTGATGGAAGTTACAATCTATCTGCAATATTAAAGCTGATCTACCCCCCAAAAATAAAATAAAATAAAAAGTCTACAGGAAAAACTAGCATGCTATTTTCATTGCCAAAATCCCGAACTATACCTTTAAGAGCCTTCTAATGCTTCGAAGTCTTGAGTTTTGAAAGGATCATACAGCACTAATCATTTTGTGTTTTCTTACGGATTGTTCCACTGTTTGGCATAAGTTTTATTTCTCCAAAACAATGGATATACAGAGGGTGGATTCAAGTGTAAGTTTCCATCTAGAAATGTTGGGCCACTTGTAAAATACCAAAAAAAGCAACATTGTGGCTATACAATTCCATTAGTTCTATGTTTCTGCTAATATATGGCTTCAATTGTCTTGCCACTAATACCAGGAATCCAGTGGAGAAGAAACCTGTACATCTGATGAGGAGTACGTGCTAGACTACACTAATGACATTGAAGACTCAGAAAATGTGATTTTTTAAAGTTCTGAATTTTGAATTTCTGATGAAGTTCAGGAATCAGATAAAGGTCAAGAAGACACCATACAAACAAAATAATCTACAATTCAAGTAGACTGTGAACCATCGCAATCCCAGGCCTACCTAAATACAGAATCTTCACTGTCGAAATAAAACAAGAACAACTTCTCTTTTGTTTGTGACAAGCCACAGCAAAAAATCACAAGGCATTTCAAAAAGCATGAAAAAGACAACTCAGAAATTGAAATAGACCCCTCCAGGGTCGAAGACAATAAAGCTGAACAACTTCGGAATAGAGGAAACTTTCTTCACAACAATAAAGTTCTCAACGGTGGAACATGGACCCTAAAGGTGAAAAGACTATCAAAGAAAGGGGAAACAGGAAAATATTAATATTCCCCTCATTGCAAAAGCATGTTTGTCTGCTTGGAGCTATGGAGGCAAATGAAAAGATGTATCACCAAATCAGATACGGTCAGAAGCCATTTTGGAGGCAAAGAGCTTTGGCCATGGCTGATGTGGCTCATCTCCCAAAAGATACACCTGAAGGACTTGTCAAGATGTTCATCACAATGAGACCTTGGAGTATGCAAAGTTCTCATTCAAGAGGCTTGGATACGATAAGACACAGCACCAATATATTACACAAAACATCTGGGAACTTGGAGGGTTGTTGGTCACCTTGAGAAAGTCAATGTCACTCATCACTGTAGCAGAATCCATCAAGCCAGACAATTTTTATGAAGTTATTCTTGCTGTCAAAGAAGCTAACAAGTTAATCGAAAGTGGAAATATCTACGGATTTCCTACACTTGTTGTAAAGTTAGGCAGAAAAAGGCAGAAATGCTGGCATGTCTGGCAATAATGGCTGATGATAATGAGTTGATAAAGAATGCCAAGGGCTTTGTGAAGCTCTATACTAAGGCATGGTCTGGAAATGTCTCACATGTCACACGTTGCACAATCAGTGATGCCAAGCACAATAAACCAACAGCATTAGCCAAAAGAGAAGATGATAGCCTCTACGGGATCGATGTCCCGTATACGGAACGGTTGAGCTAACGTGCGCTCATTAGCATGACTGTTGTAAGCAACAGCAAACTTTCCAGGACATAGACATGTCTTATATGGGCAGAAAGCTATCGATTAGGCCATTTGTATTTTAAAGGGATGGTACTACCACTGTTGGTGTATGAGCTAATGATCCATAATGTATGACATTCCTGGGAGTGTGTAAACTTACACTTTGTATTACCATATCATTTTTGTATGTTCTCTATAGTTATGTACTTGAAAATGTACAGTGCCTTGCAAAAGTATTCATCCCCCTTGGCGTTTTTCCTATTTTGTTGCATTACAACCTGTAATTTAAACATAGACAAAATAGTCCAAATTGGTGAAGTGAAATGAAAAAAAGTACTTCTTTCAAAAAATATAAAAAATCAATAACGGAAAAGTGGTGCGTGCATATGTATTCACCCCCTTTGCTATGAAGCCCCTAAATAAGATCTGGTGCAACCAATTACCTTCAGAAGTCACATAATTAGTTAAATGAAGTCCACCTGTGTGCAATCTAAGTGTCACATGATCTGTCACATGATCACAGTATATATACACCTATTCTAAAAGGCCCCAGAGTCTGCAATAACACTAAGCAAGCGGCACCATGAAGACCAAGGAGCTCTCCAAACAGGTCAGGGACAAAGTTGTGGAGATGTACAGATCAGGGTTGGGTCATAAAAAAATATCCGAAACCTTAAACATCCCACAGAGCATTATCAAAACTCACAGACCAGGCAAGGAGGGCATTAATCAGAGAGGCAACAAAGAGACCAAAGATAACCCTGAAGGAGCTGCAATGCTCCACAGCGGAGATGGGAGTATCTGTCCATAGGACCACTTTAAGCTGTACACTCCACAGAGCTGGGCTTTAAGGAAGAATGGCCATAAAAAAAGCCATTGCTTTAAAAAAAAACTAGCAAAAAGGTTTGGTGTTCGCCAAAAGGCATGTGGGAGACTTCCCAAACATATGGAAGAAGGTACTCTGGTCAGATGAGACTAAAATTGAGCTTTTTGGCCATCAAGGAAAACGCTATGTCTGGCACAAACCCAACTCTCTCATCACCCCGAGAACAACATCCCCACAGTGAAGCATGGTGGTGGCAGCATCATGCTGTGGAGATGTTTTTCATCGGCAGGGACCGGGAAACTGGTCAGAATTGAAGGAATGATGGATGGCGCTAAATACAGGGAAACTCTTGGATAGTTATGCACGCTCAAGTTTTCTGTTTATTTTGTCTTAGTTCTTGTGTTTCACAATAATAAATATTTTGCATCTTCAAAGTGGTAGGCATGTTGTCTAAATAAAATGATACAAACCCCCCAAAAATCAATTTTAATTCCAGGTTGTAAGGCAACAAAATAGGAAAAATGCCAAGGGGGTGAATACTTGATACTAACACAAGATTATCAAACAAAGGCTCTGTCAAGGCGTGCTGAAGGTGGGTGTGGTGTATGAATCATGCGCAGGACGCAGAGGCTCAGTCCAAAGGCTTTAGTGCAATAAGTAAAAAGTCAGAAGCACAATAAGCCCGAAGGCGAATACACGGCGCACACAGGCGTCAAAACAAACGGCGCACAAACATGTGCAAAATAACCTCTCCAAACACTGGAGGTAAAATGTAGCTCCAAACACGAAACAGAAGCGCAATCACACACAACGACAAGCACACACAACGAGAACTAAATAGGACACTAACGAGGACTAACAAGACACAGGTGTACAACATCCAGACAAAACCAAACGAACATGAAACATAGATCGGTGGCAGCTAGTACTCCGGGGACGACGACCGCCGAAGCCTGCCCGAACCAGGAGGAGGAGCAGCCTCGGCCGAAACCGTGACAGGCTCTGTTTCTCAAAATCAAATAATTGGTCATGGAAGCATTCATCGCTTAGCCTTTCTCTACCCTTCTGCACTTTTGAAAAATGCTTGAAATCTGGATCTGGTATGTTTTGAGAGTTTCATGCCAATCTACTGATGTCTAGGAGCAACAACGGCTCAGTCATGCTGTACTTCGCTCCGCAAGTAATATGACACATTACATTACAATGGAACGATTTGATTAGTGTAATGTTAGCTAGCTACATAGTTGTATTTGTATCAAAGATAGGTGTAGTATAGAGAAACT
Source organism: Coregonus clupeaformis (assembly GCF_020615455.1). NCBI lineage: Eukaryota > Metazoa > Chordata > Actinopteri > Salmoniformes > Salmonidae > Coregonus > Coregonus clupeaformis. The sequence goes on from NW_025534262.1 coordinate 167,992, forward strand.
ATCGAGGTTAGCTAGCCAGCTACATTCGTTCGCAGCGACGCCGTTTTTCAAACAAAGTCAACACCGCAGCCATTGCTAGCTAGCCAACACTACCAACTAGCAGTACTGTAGCAACTAAATACAATATCCTTTTAGCCAGCTACATTCGTTCGCAGCGACGCCGTTTTTCAAACAAAGTCAACACAGCAGCCATTGCTAGCTAGCCAACACTAACAGCTAGCCGTACTGTAGCAACTAAATACAATATCATTTTAGCCAGCTACATTCGTTCGCAGCGACGCCGTTTTTCAAACAAAGTCAACACCACAGCCATTGCTAGCTAGCCAACACTACCAGCTAGCAGTACTGTAGCAGCTAAATACAATATCATTTTAGTCAATGAGAATTTTGCAACATAAAGCTTCCCTTTCTGAACATTCGAGATGTGTAGTCCACTTGTGTAGCTAGCATGACTGACTTTGTGCTAGCTAGCCAACGTTTAATTATTGCTGCGTTATGAAAGGAACTAGACACGGACACAAATTATCTGTTTAGTGTGTTAACACACTATTGGTAGTTTGTTGTAACCAAGTATTGGTGCTAAACTGTGTGTTATTGGATGCTAGCATGCTAGTTAGCTATGGCGTCATAGGATACGGTGCCCTGGGCGGTTTTCATGGAGGAATACTGTACCAAGTTAACTAGCTGAATAAAGTAAGTTAAAGTCTTGGGCATCTCCGGCACTGCTCACTCTTGGATTGCGTCCTACCTGACAGGTCGCTCAGCCAGCCATTGCGTCCTACCTGACAGGTCGCTCACCCAGCCACGTTTTATCTTCAATGCCCTTGCTGATGGAAGGAGGTTTTCACTCAAAATCTCATGATACATGGCCCCATTCATTCTTTCCTTTACACAGATCAGTCGTCCTGGTCCCTTTGCAGAAAAACAGCCCCAAAGCATGATGTTTCCACCCCCATGCTTCACAGTAGGTATGGTGTTCTTTGGATGCAACTCAGCATTCTTTGTCCTCCAAACACGACAAGTTGAGTTTTTACCAAAAAGTTCTATTTTGGTTTCATCTGACCATATGACATTCTCCCAATCCTCTTCTGGATCATCCAAATGCACTCTAGCAAACTTCAGACGGGCCTGGGCATGTACTGGCTTAAGCAGGGGGACACGTCTCGCACTGCAGGATTTGAGTCCCTGGCGGCGTAGTGTGTTACTGATGGTAGGCTTTGTTACTTTGGTCCCAGCTCTCTGCAGGTCATTCACTAGGTCCCCCCGTGTGGTTCTGGAATTTTTGCTCACCGTTCTTGTGATCATTTTGACCCCACAGGGTGAGATCTTGCGTGGAGCCCCAGATCGAGGGAGATTATCAGTGGTCTTGTATGTCTTCCATTTCCTAATAATTGCTCCCAAAGTTGATTTCTTCAAACCAAGCTGCTTACCTATTGCAGATTCAGTCTTCCCAGCCTGGTGCAGGTCTACAATTCTGTTTCTGGTGTCCTTTGACAGCTCTTTGGTCTTGGCCATAGTGGAGTTTGGAGTGTGACTTTTTGAGGTTGTGGATAGGTGTCTTTTATACTGATAACAAGTTCAAACAGGTGCCATTAATACAGGTAACGAGTGGAGGACAGAGGAGCCTCTTAAAAAAGAAGTTACAGGTCTGTGACAGCCAGAAATCTTGCTTGTTTGTAGGTGACCAAATACTTACTTTCCACCATAATTTGCAAATAAATTCATTAAAAATCCTACCATGTGATTTTCTGGATTTTTTTTCTTCTCAATTTGTCTGTCATAGTTGACGTGTACCTATGATGAAAATTACAGGCCTCTCTCATCTTTTTAAGTGGGAGAACTTGCACAATTGGTGGCTGACTAAATATATATTTTTTCCCCACTGTATGTCTATCAACAGTTGTCGCAGTGACATCATAAACATTCTATTGAAATAGTTACTTGCATAGTGGAGTCTTTTATTCAGACAAACAATGAACCATAATCCCAACTCATAACGTTACTACCCTGTATGAATCTGCAGGTACAGTTGAAGTCAGAAGTTTACATACACTTAGGTTGGAGTCATTAAAACTTGTTTTTCAACCACTAAACACATTTCTTGTTAAACACTATAATTTTGGCAAGTCGGTTAGGACATCTACTTTGTGCATGACACAAGTAATTTTTCCAACAATTGTTTACAGACAGATTATTTCACTTATAATTCACTGTATCACAATTCCAGTGGGTAAGAAGTTTACATACTGTACACTGAGTTGACTGTGCCTTTAAACAGCTTGGAAAATTCCAGAAAATTATGTCATGGCTTTAGAAGCTTCTGATAGGCTAATTTACATCATTTGAGTCAATTGGAGGTGTACCTGTGGATGTATTTCAAGGCCTACCTTCAAACTCAGTGCCTCTTTGCTTGACATCATCGAAAAATTTAAAGAAAACAGCCAAGCCCACAGAAAAACAATTGTAGACCTCCACAAGTCTGGTTCATCCTTGGGAGCAATTTCCAAATGCCTGGAGGTACCACGTTCATCTGTACAAACAATAGTACGCTAGTATAAACACCATGGGACCACGCAGCCGTCATACCGCTCAGGAAGGAGACGCATTCTGTCTCGTAGAGACGAACGTACTTTGGTGCAAAAAGTGCAAATCAATCCCAGAACAACAGCAAAGGACCTTGTGAAGATGCTGGAGGAAACAGGTACAAAAGTATCTGTATCCACAGTAAAACTAGTCCTATATCGACATAACCTGAAAGGCCACTCAGCAAGGAAGAAGCCACTGCTCCAAAACTGCCATAAAAAAACCAGACTACGGTTTGCAACTGCACATGGGGACAAAGATCTTACTTTTTGGAGAAATGTCCTCTGGTCTGATGGAACAAAATATAACTGTTTGCCCATAATGACCATCGTTATGTGTGGAGGAAAAAGGGGAACGCTTACAAGCCGAAGAACACCATCCCAACCGTGAAGCACAGGGGTGGCAGCATCATGCTGTGGGGGTGCTTTGCTGCAGGAGGGACTGGTGCTCTTCACAAAATAGATGGCATCATGAGGAAGGAAACTGATGTGGATATATTGAAGCAACATCTCAAGACATCGGTCAGGAAGTTAAAGCTTGTTCTCAAATGGGTCTTCCAAATGGACAATGACCCCAAGCATACTTCCAAAGTTGTGGCAAAATGGCTTAAGGACAACAAAGTCAAGGTATTGGAGTGGCCATCACAAAGCCCTGACCTCAAACCTATAGAACATTTGTTGGCAGAACTGAAAAAGCATGTGCGAGCAAGGAGGCCTACAAACCTGACTCAGTTACACCAGTTCTGTCTGGAGCAATGGGCCAAAATTCACCCAACTTATTGTGAGAAGCTTGTGGAAGGCTACCCGAAACGTTTGACCCAAGTTAAACAATTTAAAGGCAATGCTACCAAATACTAATTGAGTGTATGCAAACTCCTGACCCACTGGGAATGTGATTAAATAAATAAAAGCTGAAATAAATCATTCTCTCTACAATTATTCTGACATTTCACATTCTTAAAATCAAGTGGTGATCCTAACTGACCTAAGACAGGGCATTTTTACTAGGATTAAATGTCAGGAATTGTGAAAAACTGAGTTTCAATGTATTTGGCTAAGGTGTATGTAAACTTCTGACTTCAACTGTAGCTAACCAACCAGGTTCAATGTTAGCTAGCTAACATTAGGCTATAACTAGCAATGCAAATGACACTGAGATACGAATAATATTACCACACAGAACATACATGTAACGTTAGCTAGTGAGCCAGCCAGCTAACATTAGCTAGCTAGCTAACAGTATGCTTTAACTTGCAATGGAAATGACTTTCTGACAAAATTAGAAACGTATAATAACTGAAAATGTAGCTAGCTAGTCTCTCTTACCCTTATACATGGATGAACCCTTCTCCCTCTCTGTCACAGATGCCATGGTTGCCCTTAGTTTGAAGATGTAATCCGGAGACAGGTGTTTTATAGAACAGCCTTCTGTGTGTTCTCTTTTTGACTCGTCTGCATATTTACAATCAAATGCCAGAATTTACTCCATTTCCTTAGCTATCATACTCTAATTCCACAGATTTTCAAAATTCGGTCCTCCAGAAAGTGGAAGGCAACACTTATGCAGTTCTACTACTTGATATATATATTTTTAAAGCCAAGATTACCCACACATGTTGACCAGCTCATATTATAGACAGAAGCGTGCTACACGGCAGACCAATCCGAACTCATCTCTCTGCATGTCCAGCCCACTCACTATCTCAGCCAATCATCGCTCCTGTGAAGTAGTGACGTGCGACAAAGGCCCAGTTTCCTGAAACCAGTCACATATTACACGCCGTACGGAAAACTGGAACAGTTAGTACACAAGTCATACATTTACATATTCACATATTCAGAACATGCAAGGATCTGTAATAACGACACATATATCACTCTACCAATTAAAGGTGTCAAACACAAACAATTTATTTATTTATTTATTATTTCCTTTTTTATATACAGGGTGAGTCTCATTTACAAGCGAGCCCTGTGAACAATACATAATATCAATACAATAAGTACAAGATTCATCAAAACAAAATGTTGGGCCAGTAAGAGGAAGGTCGCTGGTTCTAATCCCTGAGTCGATTAGGTAAAAAAAAACTGGTTGAATTTGCTAAATGACAATAAAAACATTTTATAATATATGATTTCACCACTTCAGTCTGCATGATTCCCAAACAGCATATTACATCAGCAAAACTCAACCTGTGCTCTGTGAAAGATGTCACTGGGACTATATTGTCTCTCCTGGGTACGTGAGCAACTCTTTAAATGACGTTAGTTTGACTTATTTAAAGTTTATCAACTATATGCAAGGCTCTGGAATAATGAAATCTACCAAATAAAGGTGTTGGAGACAGACAAATGCTTTACTCCAGGGCCCCAATAAGGCCACAATACAACATAAACATTGGAAGTGAACCTGCAGTGAACCTGAGTTAGGGCTGTGGCTGTCATGACATTTTGTCAGCCGGTTATTGTCATGCAAAAGTAGGCTGGTCTCACTGTAATGGACCGTGAATTAACAATAAACACCTTTAGCTTCTCCAGGCCTCCATGTATACAAGCCGCTGATGCGCACCTTTGGAACATCTACATTTTAAAAAGTTGAATAAATAAATGTAATATACACCACCACAATAAATCCATTATTTATTTTATGCAGGTCTAAAGAAACATTATGATATGAAGAACATGTATTAAGGAAGAACAGAATATGAGTTGGCCTACTGTATGTTATCTGGCTATGCTCCATGCCATAGGCTGTAGGCTAGTTAATTTAGCAGACAAGATATGCTTATAAGTCCTGTGTCATTATTTTATATTATATGATTTTATAGTAAGAAGAATTTAATTGAACTTAGTTGAATTAAATAGAAAGGATATTTTTCCCATTCCGGGGCGAGCGCGTATATGAAGTGGCTATGTTGAGCGTAAAAGTGATCATTTGAAACAGGTCCTATACTCTGTATTTAGAGTTATTTGGCAACGTTTGTTGTTAATGATATAAACCTTATAATGTCTTAGAAATCAAAACATATATGGGCTGCATGGTGCGACTATAGGCTATTGATGATTTGAGAAAGTAGCAAAAAAAAAGCTTGCACTCTGCTGCACAAGGGCAGGGGAAAAAAATACATCTCATCCATGCACTTGAATACTGAATGGAGGTTTCTTTCCCACTACTCACCGCAGGCATCAACCACTGTTTGAGGAGCATGCAGCCTCTCGCTGCGTGACAGGTTTTAGATTTGTAGGTTTTTTTTATTCGCACCAAAGAAAATAAGTTTAAGACACAACATTACAGATAATAAACTGGTAAAAATCGGTGTGCAGGTGAGGTTGGAACCACAAAAGGGCTGATATGAAAACCACATCACAAATATAAGTACAAAATAAAATGTTTGTTCAATCAGTTAAACAATGTACATTAATTATAATTGTACATTATATACTCAGTATACAAGAAAAAAAAACATGTTTGATTATGTGTGTGTGCATGTGTGTGTGAGTGAGTTTGAGAGTCAGGCTACATGGAGGGGATTATTGGGTAGTTTGGTTCATTAGGTTGACCCCCAGTCTTCGCTTGAAGTTATTGAGGGATGATGAGGTCTTGGCAATGTGAAGATAAGAGTTGATATTCCGCCCAAACTCTGTATGCCATGGGCTCTCCAACCCTGTTCCTGCATTTACCCAGTGCTTAATTTTGAAAACCTAGTGAAATATGTTCAGGAAAAGTGATAGTAACATGTTTTCACAACAAAACATATTTCATTAAACTGGAAATGCAAGGTGGTGAGATATATTCTGTAGCTAAAGGTAATGTGTCAGCCTATTAATTATGAAAATATAAAATAATGCCCTATTACTAGACTATTCAAAATCAAATACAAATTCACTATAATTGTAGGCTTAGCCACCCTGCACAATCAATGAACCAACAGCATCGCCTAGGCCTATATGTTCTCTCCCAGACTCGTGGATAGAACATTTGGTGTGTAGCATACGGTAACCAGTCCATTCAGTATGCATAATAATACAGTCCACACTCAAAGGAGATTACTAGAATTTGTTTAATTTTGGAGTATAGGCTAGACCAATTATGTACCAAAGACATCTTAAATCAGTTTTTTAAATGTTTTTCTGCCATGCGTGTTATGCGGAAGGCTATATATTATATAACGGCACAATCATTATTTTAATACCGGGGGGCTCAGGCTCATATATAGGTCTATGCATATGCATAAGCTCTAATATGCATATGCGTGTTTTGAATTAATCATCACCTTAGAAAGCACTGTCCATTTCCACCTTGTTTTAGGCTTTGAAACAACATCCACAACAACCATTTCAACCTGTTGTTGAACATCTGTCTTCAAATTGATCAATCACAAGTGAGGTGAGTGTTAAAAGCACATAATGTTTTGATGAAAAGTGTTTGATGTGATTTTCGAATGCATTTGCATTGATGTCAGAGTGGTTAGAGGGACAATAGAGCCCTGATTAACAGGCCATTAGCGACCTGATGGTCGTTAGCAAGTTGGGTACTACCAACGCTTGTCCAGAGTGCATAAGAGGACATTACCGTGACCCCAACGGTAACGTGGAATATTACTGCGGTCATGACTCAGGACTGCCGGTGTGGCGGTACTACGGTCACCGCAACAGCCCTAACCTGAGTACACCTCTAGTGTCATTTGTGTATATACACAAGAGTACAACTTCCATTAGGACACCCTCAGTCAGCCTCAGTACAACCCTCCCCTAAACAAGTCCACCCTGCACAGGTCAAGAATCCCACCTCAGAATCATGACTCTGTCACAAGTGGGATCTGAACCACGGTGTCCTGAGTGGAAAACCAACATCTTAACCAATAGTCCAAGAGGAAAGTCCCTCTTGGACCGAGGGTGACACTGATTTTGAAGTCGCAGGCAGGGCTACCTCATCACGAGAGTGTAAGTCTGACTCTTGTGGCATTAATCAAGATACTCATTGAAGAGGTAGGTTTTCAGACTACCCCTCCCCTAACCTCACTCAAGTCTCAATCCTACACCCCTCTCTATAGTGTTTTAGACAAATAACCAGCAATTTTCACAAATACAGAACTGAACTGGGAATTTTTCTATTTGGCCTCTCTGAGTTGGCACATCCTGATTTCATGGGGCATGACCCTGGATCAACACAGCTAAACAACAATCCATGATCAACACAGATATAATATGATCCAGGATCAACACAGATATAAAATGATCCAGGATCAACACAGATGTAAAATGATCCAGGATCAACACAGATGTAAAATGATCCAGGATCAACACAGATGTAACATGATCCAGGATCAACACAGATATAATATAATCCAGTGTCAACATGCTAAATGCTTGTTTCTCATGGCGTGTATTCACGGATGCCAAGGGAAGCCAGGCTTCCCCCCAAAAACAAAATAAAAAAAACATAAAATAATGTATCTTTCGTCTCTCTGGGTTTCATAATTTTCCTTCAATTTGCAAGAGGCTGAATGTATCTCACCGGAGAAAGCATCCGAGCGAGCGAAACAGCGCCCCCTCTGTCTCTGTATGTGTAACCCATCTATCTGATGCTGTCTGGTGTGACGACCCTCCCACTCTGTCTGCCGTATTCTCTTTTTGCTCTTGTTTCCTTATTAGGATGCCGGTGGGCGGAGTTGGGAGGGTCGTCAGCTACATGGGAAACACCTGGGCCGGGTGTGTCCCAGCATAAATGGACCTCTTCCACATTCATGAAGAGAAAACTCTCTCCAGGCAGATACTCTGACTTTGGTTGTGGTATTTTTGTGGTCTTTTTGGGTTGTTTGCTTTGGCACCTTGTCGTATATGATGAACGGTGGTCATCATCGCTGTCAACAAAAGAGTCTGCTCATACTGAACGTTGATCATAAGGTTTATTCAGATCACAAGCTTCAGCATGAGTAACAGGTGACATGACACCCGGAGAGCGACGCCTCAGAATGGCTGCTTGCTCTACCCTCTCCGTCGTTTTCCCCCCTATTTATAAACAATGATGCCCCCTCTTCTGGCCAATCACCAGTCTCCCCTGTCTACAACCCACCTCCTGTCTGTGGTATGTGGTATTACACCTAAAACATTCCCTCTTGATACTAACATAAACAACATTCCTTGTTCCTCCAAAACAGTCATAATCTCAATACACGACATATTCCCCCCTTCGAGACTAAACTAAGTCTCGAAAACAAACAGAATAGGATTATGACCAGTAACAATTTATCTTATTGAGTATCCTTAACCTTAACCCCAAAACCATTCTCCTCTAGAATGTAAATACCTTTCTATGACATATGAATAACTGTTTATGAAGTGTGAACACATTACTATGAATTATGAATAAATCTTTATGGAGTGTGAGAGCGAAAAACTGTCCGGCAACCTTTGTTCCAAATCCATCCATCCATCAATCAAAACAGTAAAATTCTCTCACGGTCCCTCTGCCCCAGGCAACCACCGCGGTACTCCAGATAAACTCATAAACCATGTAAATACATTTGAAACTATGATGCCACCAAATACACATGTTTCCCCTGCAAACAAAATCCTATCCAGAAACATCCACTCTCAAGCTGGTCAACCCATAGGACTTGAAAAAGGAATCTCTCCCTGCCTAAACGTCCTTTCCTAACCCCATCGAAATAAACAAAAGCATCTAAGATCCTCATCTGCATTCAATAACATCAAACATCATTCTACTAAAATCAATACCTAAGAATATGACACCATTATGTATTACACATCAAATATGTCTATATTTCATTGCAGACACTGGAATGTAGTCCACTACACTTCATCTCCTCCGTAGTCTCCTCCTCCAATGGACTTGTTGATGATGGAATCAGCCACACCCTCCTTGTTTCATCTCCTCCAGTCATATTGTCCCTTCATATTGTCTTTGTTTCACATGTTCCCCCAAATGCTTCTGGAATGAAAAGAAAAGAAACGACCAAACAGTATCTTTTGCAAAACAACATTTTCAAATTAAACCTCAACATCAATTTAAGAATATAAAAAATGACATATCAATGATGTATGAATCACATTATCCATTCCCCCCTTTGATTCATAAATCATACAAAAAATCATACTAATATTGAAAAAACAATTTGAAAAATCATCAAATAATCCAAAATGATATTTATCCATCAGTTCCACTTGTCCATCTTTATCCAGATCAGGAACAGTCAACACCGGCATCTGAGTGTTGTCTCCAGGCACCACTTCTCCAACCTATCTTAACTTTCTCAAAGGTCAGTTACAAACATCACACATTGTTATCAAAGCTGAAACTAAAATCTGACCCATCACTGCCCCTACTGGCCTAACTGATCTTGCAACCAAATCCTCTCAAATCTCCATAGGGTCAGAATGTACTCTATCATCACAAACCCACCAAATATCTCTAAAATTCCCATAGTCACACTGTCAGTCAAAAGCTAATCTTTTAACCATCAAAGTCCTGCTCTTCTTACTCCCTGGTATATAAAAAGTAACCTATATTCCCATAAACATACCCCTACCTCATATGTTTTATTAGAACAACAACAACCTTTATCCCTCAATGGTTACACCTCAAATGCTTCAGAGTTTGCGGTTACCTGACTTTATCTTCCATCTAACAATTCCCATAGGGTAATCCCTTTACCCAAGAACACTTAAACCCTACTGGTCTGACAACTAGATTATTTTATCGGTCAATGACTGTTGCCGATACCACAGCCATGTCAAAGCATAACCCTGACCCAGACCCGCTAGAGGCTGCGCAACCGTCCAACACGTCTTGGGCTGGCATCCCCAACAGACATCAACCCTCAAGATTCCTCACTGATTCTTACAGAATGAGTTAATCTATCTCTAATTTTCACAACAGAGGAACGAGCAGCACTGATCAGATGCCCCCCCCCCCTCTGTCATCAAAATCAAAAGACCCCATCCTGCAGCTTCCATGATGAATCTCTCTTCTCCATTTCAGATTAATCTATATTGCTCTCTACTAATATCTGCTCTCCTATTTTAATCCTATTCGTACTATCATTGACAGCCCTCTCCATCCGTAACATAAACTCCTGAGTCATTAATTTCTTTCCAAAGTTACCATTAACGTCGTTGATTTAGTTGATGAATTAAAACCCTTAATTCCCTCTAGTGGGAAAGCTACCAATATCCTATGTGTATTATTCACTGTTGGAGTGACTACTGTAATAAACTTATCCTTAACTCCCTCTGTGACTGTGGAAACTTCTACAGACTTCAAATCTTCCATTATAAGCATCACCTTACAAATTACATAGCCCTTTAACCAATAATTCTTAACCGGAACAAATTTGTATGCTTTCACTAGATAAGTACACACATTCTCCCTGATTATCTCTCTCTCTCTCTCTCTGTGAAAGAAACGTCATCATCCTAAATGGCATATTATTATTATTATTATCCTAACTCTAATAACAATATTTTCCCCCTATAATTGGTGCTGGACCCCTATAATCAACCTAGTTTTCCCAAAGCTCTGAACTCTTTACTTGTACTTCCATCAATCACCACTAGTGTCACTTTTTCCCCCTTTCAGTTCTACCTCTAAACTTTAAACCTTTTGATTATAACAAAAGGTACCCACAATTACCTTGATCTTCCTATTCTAAAGTGTCATTCATTACTATTCTCTCTCTCTCTTACTACTAACTTTAAAACTTATCTTACTGTCTCAGAATTCCTTCAACCCTAATCTACTCCTAACTTATTTTAATCTAATCTTTTCTCTCATAACATTTAAAACCTTTTCCCACTGATTTATTGACAAAATCCCTTCCCCACCAATTTTTAGAATACGTGATTGGGAATTCCCCACCTGCTCCTGACTCCTTTACACACACACTTGGCAAAACCGACTAAATACCTTTTAGCCTAGCCTGAAATCTCTTAGTGTAAGGATGTAACCCAGAATAACAGTCACCCCTATTAAGTTTATTTCTCAGACAGATTGTCTAACAGGCAATCTAATACATTATCATCCTTCCTATGATATTATCTTTTAAGCAAATGATTCCCAAAAACCCTACTTTTTAAAATATTCTACCAGACAGTCAGTTGTCTAGTGTGCCTCTGATTGAACACTTCAATTTACACCATGCATCTCTTCCTATAATGTCATTGGTATATTGTCCCTTTTAATTCCTATTTGACTTCTATAGCAGAGCTCAATTGATTCCTTAAGAATATTTAAACTGTTTCTTTACTTCCAATCCCTATCCTAACCTAATTAGTTTATTTTACAGAGTGATATGTTTAACCTCTTTAGGCTGAACCCAGATAATTTTTTTCCCCTATTCACTATCACTTCTAATGGTCGGTTGTTTTTACTTCAATTGTTGGCTATTTTCTCTTCTTCTCTAATCGATGCTATCAGCTGATACCCCCCTTCCGGATATTCTAGGCACTCTAGAATATTTAGTGTTCACCTGGAGAACAGGTGATCTTGAATTGCCCCTGTATCTTCCTTAAAAATGTTCTCTTGTTTCCTCCTGACTTGTTGCTGTGGATAGGGAACATCTGGTACTTGGCTGGTACAATGTGCATTGGATATTGTTCAGTTGAAGCTGTAACAGTGATTGTTGATTTGGTTCACTCTGATTCTTCATAACCAAAACTTCTCTTCTCCACCAGTTGTATGATTGAATTTTCAGAGTTTCTTCGTCTTGTTCTTTCTCGTTGTTGACATATCAGTATTCTTCAAAAGGTTCTCTTCTAAGTTCTGTTCTTGAAATATCATCTTCTTACTAGTGGCCTTTCCTTTGGCCTCACTGTATTATTCTTCTCCTTCAATTCTTGAGGTCTTCATCCAGTCGTGTTACTTCTTCCATTTCTCCATTTCTTCTTTCCTCTCTTGTACCTTCAACTTTCATCAGAGATCAAATCTCTAGTATCCATTTCTTCTTTCCTCTCTTGCCACTTCCCTCTGATCACAGAGTCACCTCCACCCATGACCTCTCATCAATCACTCTCATCTTCATCATCCTCTTCTCCTTCACGTTCCAGACATCTCATTTTCTTCCGTCTTCTGGATTCATCTTCATCATTGTCTCTGCGGGTACCCTATCTATTATTTGTCTATATTTCTGATGCAATAATCACTCCTGGATAATCATTGTAAGCTGAGAATAAACATCCCTAAGCTCTACTTTCTAAACCTATTTTATCAATTACTGTTTGAGAATGAAGGGCAACTTTTGTTTCACTTGCCAGATACCCTAGCAACACTTTAGTTAAAGGATTACCACTATGCACTATATCAACCCGTGTAATGACTTTCATAGTCCTGATATCTTTTTCCCCATTGTAACAAGCCTTTCTATTCCTTTATTGTGAACTATCTTATTTTAAACTACATAGCCTATGTAGGCTTCCCCCCTTAAATTATTAATATAAACCTAACAACTCCAAATAAATCCAAATAAGTCAATTAAAAATCATGAATAATTAAAACCAATTTTTATTCCTATCCTTTCCCATTTTATCCATTAGTGTTGACTATATTACCACAACCCATCAAATGCAAGTAAATTAGTCAACTTCAAAGCAATCCCAAAAACAAAGCCTCTAACCCTTCAATAAATGATACAATTCCCATCAAATGCCAGTGATACACAGAGCATCCAAAATGCAATTTTTAATGAAATAGTATTTGCCAAGCCTATGTAAAATCGTCATTTTATCACATTTCTTTAAATTGGAAAATGTTGTAGCCTAGCCTGATATCTGATCCTCTGCCTGCGTCACACCTTGTCACGTCATGTGACGTCACGTCACGCCACGCACACGTCAGCCCCTCCTCTCTCTCGTCTCGCCTCACCTCGCTCCCTGTGTCTCTCATATTTCAAAAAACATAGAAACACAGAATCACATTTTAGTAGTTAATGCAATTAACCAAGTTATCCACATTCAATATTCGTCCGTTCTACATTCGTTCTAAGACTTTAACTCAGAACTAATTATAGATCGCCCAAAAACATTGATTTTAATCCGTCATTTAATTATCTAATTCACTCTATTATAATCCGTTACCATATATTTAATTAATAAATTCAATAGGTACCCAAACAAGTTTCATCTTAACCCACCGCCGTTTAAACTTATAAGATTTGTGTTAAACTCTCCTTGTGCCTATTTGTTCCGTCGTCTGTGTTCCTCTGTCTCCCCCTGCAGTTTAACCAATGTGTTGTTTTGCAGAATCCCACGCATGCGCAAATATCATTTTAACCTCATGCTTGAGTTGCAGCATCCCATCGTGGTGCCGTCTAGTGCCGTAAAACAAAACGTTCCCTAATCTCGTGCCATAAACTCCAACTCCCCCCTCCTGTAGTGTAGTGTCACAAAATTAAATGCATGCCCATACATTTATTACATAAATCGCTCCAAAACATTTCATTTAATTTTAATCGTCTTTTTAATTTAATTAATTATACTCCGTCAACATATATTTGATTTATAACTTTACTACATCTGGGCCAAATAGTTTCACGTTCGACCAACAGCCGTTTAACACCTAAGAGATTTTTCCCCAAAATCTCTCTTATTCTGTGACTATTGTCCCTTCCGACCCCACATGGGACCTATGACCCTTACCCATAATGCCGTGCTTTGTAGGCTTAGCACATAACCACATGTTGTAGTTTTTAGCCCCGTAAAATCACGCATGCGTACATCCAATCAAAACACGTTTCCACCTCCACTAAACGGATAACAGTCCAGCTGTACCTTCCATTCCCCTCCTAGTCAACCAACATTTACCAGCGCTCACAAAACATATAACCTGACTTACAAACACATAAACAAGTTTAAGAGACTTTCACCCGTCGCAACGGAATCTCTAAGGATACGTTAGCATGTAGCACGCAACACAATTAGCATGTAGCATTAGCATTTAGCTTAGCCTAAGGTACACTGTAGCACGCAACACAATTAGCATGTAGCATTAGCATCCACCTCAGCCACCATGTAAAATGTAGCATGATTCACACTTTAGCCTTACAAAAATTAGCCTGAGCAACGATGTACCACGTGGCCCAAAACAATCCAGCCTTAGCTTCAGCCTCTAGCCAACTGCAGCCTACTACACAAATCAATATCCTGCACCGCGGCCCAATCATCATCACAATTATCAATATCTCCGCCTAACTTTTTGTTGCCGTAAGTTCTGGATAATCATAGAGAGGTTACCCCATACATTATAATTCGTCAACCATACGATGAGTATATAACATGCATATAATCCGTCCAGCTTAATAATCCCCAGAATTAACCTTACACCACATAACGCGTTGCAAGGATTTGATGGCCCATTCAGAAAGAATCGCCTCCTCGAGGTCTTTTCCAGATTCACGGTGCCCTAACTATGCAGACGTCTCCCAACATATATTCTCTACCAATCCATTGTCCTAAACATGCTATTATTCCCCATTTACCCATCAACCAAATTTAGAATATTTGTTATCAGACTCCCAATCAACAGCGATAACGCCACCAGAGGCCAGGTCATAATGGAACATCTCTTCAGTGTACACAAGTCATATCCAATCTAACAAACTCCGAAGCGGTAAGAACACTCACCCTTTTTCGGCCATACTTCAGAGAGTTAGCCCGGCGATTGACTGAAACAAGGAAGAGACGCAAACCCAGGCCCCACGTTGGGCGCCATTATGTCGTATATGATGAACGGTGGTCATCATCGCTGTCAACAAAAGAGTCTGCTCATACTGAACGTTGATCATAAGGTTTATTCAGATCACAAGCTTCAGCATGAGTAACAGGTGACATGACACCCGGAGAGCGACCCCAGAATGGCTGCTTGCTCTACCCTCTCCGTCGTTTTCCCCCTATTTATAAACAATGATGCCCCCTCTTCTGGCCAATCACCAGTCTCCCCTGTCTACAACCCACCTCCTGTCTGTGGTATGTGGTATTACACCTAAAACATTCCCTCTTGATACTAACATAAACAACATTCCTTGTTCCTCCAAAACAGTCATAATCTCAATACACGACAACCTCTCAACACTTTTCCATATTACATTCATGCATGCAAACACTCCCTTACACTACTGATTACTGATTACACACCCCATTGTTATTTGAGTTAGTTTATTTTAGTTAATAAATATATACTTTAAGTATTCCTTGTCTCCACGTGTCTCCCTTTTGTTACGAACTTGAGCCGGTTCGTGACAAGTGGGGGCTCGTCTGGGATTTTGAACTGGTTGTGTTTGGGAGAACGTGGAGTTAATGTTCAATTCTGTAGTATTTTTTTGTGTACATTTTGTTAGTTTGTTTGCGTTTGATAGGCCCAGTATTGGTTTCCTTTGGGTTGTGTACTGCGTTGGAGAGAGTACATTGGTTAGTTTCCAGTCCCTGTCCAGCCTGGAAATTCTTGCTCTACTCGCTGTTGGGGCATCGGTCTGAGGAGGTGAGTACAATCGGCTGTGTACCTCAGTGGGAGATTGGGTAGGGTAGCGACATTTTCTACCCGGAGCTATAGCTTTTTCCCCTGATAGGCTTAGTGACGTGTTTTGTTTTGGGATACGTTGGGCATGGTTAAATGTTTGTTATTTTTGTGTGGTGTCTGTGGACTGAGCAGTTGTCTCGGGGGCACATCCGTGGCTTGGTGGAATCTACCAGCGTGCTGGGGGGTTTAATTCCTTGCTAGCGGGCTACAGTGCGTAATTACCCACCGCGAATCCACACGAAGACTAGGGTTGAGTTATTGTAGGTTATGGGGAAGCTCCATATCCCAGCTCTCTTCTGTGGTGCTCGGTGTGATTGTCATTTCTCTTGTGTCTGGTGTGTTCAGCAGAGGGGTTGAGCAAGATTATTATGATATATATATTTTTTATTTTTTTTCCTGATTATGGCGTCTAATGTAGACGAGTTCATTCGCTTTCCATCAGAAGAACTGTTAGAATTATGTACTAAAGAACAGCTGTTGAAGGTTGCTGAACACTACAAGGTTGAAATTAGTGATAAACGCCAAAAAAATTCTATTAGGTTAATATTGAAGGCCAATTTGGTGGAGAGTGGTATTCTGGATGTTACCACTGGGGCAGCCTCTGCTGAGGACACGTTGTCTCCCCGATATGTTACAATGACCGCTCCATCGGTTAGTCATAGTAGTCTTCTTTTTGAACAGCAGAAAGAACTGCTTCTGTTACAGCTAGAGCATGAACGAAATGGACAAAGAGCTAAATTGGAGCATGAACAAGCTAAAATGGAGCATGAACAAGCTAAAATGGAGCATGAACAAGCTAAAATGGAGCATGATCGTGTAAAATATGAAAAGGAATTGGAATTTAAACAGGATATGGAGCGTGCTAAAATCATGCTGCAACAAGAGCGACTAGAGTTGGTTAGGGAAGGAAGGCTCTCAGGGGAGAGTTTGCTCTGGGAAGGTGACCCAGAGTTACCTAGGGGTCGTTCCTCTTTTGGTCGTAATCCAGACACATTTGATATTGTTGGGAATTTACGGTTGTTGCCCCAATTTAATGAAAAGGACCCGGAGACATTCTTTTCGTTGTTTGAGCGTGTTGCTGACGCTAGGAGTTGGCCTGATTCTGACCGCACTTTGATGTTGCAGTGTGTGCTGACTGGTAAAGCGCAAGAAGCATATTCAGCTCTTAGTGTAGCCGACAGTGTTAGTTATGAGAAGGTTAAAACGGCTGTGTTACAGAGTTATGAATTGGTCCCTGAGGCTTACCGCCAACGATTTAGAACTTTAAAAAGGGATGATCAGCAGACTCATGTTGAGTTTGCGCGAATATTATCTTCACAGTTCAATCGCTGGTGTTCTGCCTCTGCAGTTATGACTTTCCAAGGGCTGTGTGATCTGATTATGTTAGAACAATTTAAGAACACAATCCCTGATCGTATAGCGACGTACATTAACGAATGGAAAATAAAGACTCGCTGAAGCTGCGGTTTTGGCAGATGAATATGTGTTGACTCACAAAAATGTTTTTGCAGAACCCCGTATTCGGAGTGAGTGGGGGCGTTCGCAGAGATTTGGGCCTCGCTCGCCGAGATACTTCGGTTCCCGGGCAGAGTTTCATTCAACTAGGGTTGAGCCTGATACTGTAACGATCCCGGCAGTCTGAGTCGGGTCCTGTCTGGTGACCAGTGTTTTGGGTTCGTAGTCTCCTGTTTCCCGAGGGTTCGGGAACGCTCCGGGGAGCTCTCTGGTTTTCCGCACCTGCATCCCGTCAGCAATCTGCACACCTGGCCCTCATCATCACCCTTTTTAGGTTCTGGCCAAACCTCCAGTTCCTGCCGGATCGTTAGCCATGAACAGTAGGTGTTCTGTGTATCAGTTTAGAGTTTCTTGCGTGAGTTTTGTTGTTTTGTACTTTGTTGAGTTTTGTGTCCTTACCTCCGTTTTGTTCCACCTGCAGTCACACGTCCGGAACCTTCACCCCACCTCTGCCTGATGGTCGGCGGCTGCCGAGCCATCACTGGACCTTGTGCTGCACCCCCAACTACTCATCCACGCCGCCCGCTCTGTCCCTGGATTATTCTGCACCTTTGGTTGTATCTAAATAAACCCTCACCTTCGTTCAACTCTCCTTGTCCTGGTCTGCTTCTGGGTTCTGGCTGAGGGAACTGTGACAGAACGATCCGGCCAAATATGAACCCAGCGGACCTGGACTCTGTTCGCCATGCCATTACCCAGCAGGAGAAGATGTTGGGCCAGCATAGCATGGTACTACAGGAGATCGCGTTGTCAGTTTGGAACCTTTCTACCGGCCTGACGGAGGTCCAGAACCAACGCCAGTGTCCGGTGGAGGACCCACACCCGGTTTCACCCATCTCGCCTGCCGCTTCTGAAGTTGTGTCCCTCCGTGAGCCCAAGGTTCCGACGCC
The DNA here is from genome assembly GCF_020615455.1 of Coregonus clupeaformis. NCBI lineage: Eukaryota > Metazoa > Chordata > Actinopteri > Salmoniformes > Salmonidae > Coregonus > Coregonus clupeaformis. Next base: position 186,510 of record NW_025534262.1, read on the forward strand.
GGATAAGTATGAGGGGGAGCTGGGAAGATGCCGTTCCTTCCTTATGCAGTGTGGATTAGTGTTCGATCTACAGCCCTACTCTTATGCCACTGACAAGGCTAGGATAGCCTTTTTGATTGAGTTGCTGCGTGGTCGAGCGCTGGAGTGGGCTTCAGCCGTTTGGGAACGACAGGATCCCTGCATGGCTTCATACCAGGGGTTCACGGCCGAGATGAGGAAGCTCTTCGACCATTCCGTCCGAGGGAGGGACGCAGCTAGGCGTCTGTTTTCTCTTCACCAAGGAACTGCGTAGCGTGGCCGACTTCGTGATCGAAGTTCAAGACGTTGGCTGTGGAGAGTGGATGGAACGAGGAGTCTTTGCAAGCGGCCTTTACCAGGGCCTGTCGGAGCAGCTCAAGGATGAGTTGATCTCCTATCCGGAGCCTAGTGACCTGGACAGCTTGGTAGCCTTGTCTATTCGGGTGGATAATCGAGTCCGAGAGCGAAGGAGGGAGAAGCAATGGGGTCCGTCCAATCGATCAGCTTCTCAGTTCCCAGTCGGGTCGGGGGTGGACCAGAACACGTCGATCATTCTCCACCACTAAGGATTAGTGGAGAGGACCTCTCTCCGATTCTGAACCCATGCAAGTGGGGGCGGCACGGGTTAACCAAGGAGGAGCGCCAACATAGACGTAAGACCAACTGCTGCCTCTACTGTGGTCGCTCGGGACAGTACATCTCCACTTGTTCCCGGCGGTCGTCAAACTGCCCGGCTCGCTAAAGTTGGGAGGACTTTAGCGAGCCAGTTTCAACCTCTCAGTACCTCTGTCAGACCCCGCTTCCGGCTACCTTGTGAACAGGAATCAGAGCTTAGCGCTTAACGCTTTTATCGATTCAGGTGCCGATGGAAGCTTTCTTGATGCCGAGTTGGTGGAACAGCTGGGGCTTTCCAAGGAGCAATTGCCGGAAGCCATTGAAGCGACCACTCTGAACGGCAGTAGTCTGGCACGTATCACGATGAGAACTGAACCGGTTAAGATGCGGTTAGTCGGGAATCATTCTGAGATGATTTCATTTTTCATTCTAGCCGTCTTCCCATGTTCCTCTGGTCCTTGGATACCCCTGGCTGAAGGAACACAATCCCACGTTCGATTGGGTGACGGGCAAGGTAACGAGTTGGAGCCTTGATTGTCATGCTAACTGTCTCAAGACTGCCTGCCCCCATTCGGTTCCCAGTCAGGTGATTGAGGCTAAACCCCCAGATTTGTCCCTGGTTCCCGAGACATATCACGATTTGGGGGAAGTTTTCAGTAAGCAGAAGGCTCTGTCACTTCCTCCCCACCGACCATATGATTGTGCCATCAACCTGGTTCCTGGAGCTGTCTACCCCAAGGGAAGGTTATACAGTATCTCCCGACCTGAACGTGAGGCGTTGGAGACCTACATCAAGGAGTCCTAGCTGCTGGTCTCGTTCGTCCCTCGTCATCACCCCTGGGGGCAGGATTCTTCTTTGTGGGAAAGAAGGATGGCTCTCTTCGACCGTGTATTGATTATCGGGGGTTGAATGACATCACGGTCAAGAACAAGTATCCCCTGCCCTTGATGAGTTCTGCCTTCGACTCCTTACGGTGCTACGGTGTTCACTAAGCTAGACCCACGCAATGCGTATCACCTGGTCCGGATCAGAGAGGGGGACGAGTGGTTGACGGGTTTCAATACACCGATGGGTCACTCGAGTATCAGGTGATGCCGCTTTGGACTGACCAATGCTCCAGCGGTATTCCAGAGTATGGTGAACGACGTCCTGAGAGATATGATCGGTCTCTTCGTGTTTGTTTACCTGGATGACATTCTGATCTTCTCGAAGGAACCTTCCGACCACGTCCAGCATGTCCGGCAGGTTCTGCAGCGATTGTTGGAGAATCGCCTGTTCGTGGAAGGCCGAGAAGTGCGAGTTTCACGCCCACACTACATCCTTTCTCGGGTACATCATCTCCAGGGGTGAGATTAGGATGGATCAGGAGAAGGTTAGAGCGGTTCTGGAATGGGCCCAGCCCGGTACGAGATTGCAACTCCAGAGATTTTTGGGGTTTGCGAATTTCTACCGCAGATTCATCCGGGATTACAGCCGTGTGGCCGCTCCATTAACTGCCTTGACTTCCAGTATCAGGACCTTCAAGTGGAATCCGGAGGCGGATCGAGCGTTTCTGGATTTGAAGAGGCGATTCACCAACGCACTCATTCTCTCAACCGGACACGGCCCGTCAGTTCGTCGTTGAAGTGGGACGCGTCTGATGTGGGAGTTGGCGCCATCCTGTCGCAGCGATGCTCCACGGACAGTAAACTCCATCCCTGCGCCTACTACTCTCGTCGCCTTTCGCCTGCAGAGAGGAATTACGATGTGGGTAACCGGGAGCTTCTCGCGGTGAAACTTGCCTTGGAGGAGTGGCGCCACTGGTTGGAGGCGGAGCAAACCGTTTATTGTCTGGACTGACCACAAGAATCTTGCTTACGTGCAATCAGCAAACGTCTCAACTCCCGTCAGGCCAGGTGGGCGTTGTTTTTGGACGATTCAAGTTTGCCCTGGACGTTCCGACCTGGATCTAAGAACGGCAAGGCGGACGCCTTGTCCCGGATGTTCTCAAGACGGAGGAGAGTGGGTCCAAGACCGAGACTATTCTCCCCCGGAACTGCGTGTGGGAGCAGTGATGTGGGAAGATTGAGGAGGAGGTGCTGGCGGCCCCTTCGGACTCAGCCCGGTCCCGTAACGCAGTCCACCCGGTCGGTTGTTTGTGCCTGAGTCGGTTCGTCCTGCTGTCCTCAAATGGTCCCACGCCAGCAAGATGGCTGTCACCCTGGCGTGGCTCGGACAATGGCGTTTCTTCGCAGGCGTTTTTGGTGGCCTGCCATGGCCGAGATACTCGGGGTTTTGTTGCTGCCTGTCCAGTGTGTGCGCAGAATAAGAGTACCAATCGGCCCAGCTCTGGACTACTTCACCCCCTTCCTATTCCCCGGCGTCCATGGTCGCATCTGGCCCTGGACTTCGTCACGGGGTTGCCCGCTTCTGAGGGGAACACGGTCGTTCTGACTATCGTGGACAGATTCAGCAAGTTCGCCCACTTTGTGCCTGTGCCAAGCTTCCCTCTGCCTCGGAGACGTCCGAGATCCTGGTTAGGAGGTTTTCAGGGTCCACGGTTTGCCCAGTGATATCGTTTCCGACCGTGGCCCTCAGTTTACCTCTGCTGTCTGGAAGTCCTTCTGTTTGGCCATTGGAGCTACAGTCAGTCTCACATCTGGTTTTCACCCCAATCCAATGGTCAGGCGGAGAGAGCCAACCAGAAGATGGAATCCACGCTACGCTGTCTGGTCTCTTCCAACCCCACCTCCTGGGCCTCTCAGTTGCCTTGGGTTGAGTATGCCCACAATACTCTCCCTACATCTGCCACTGGGATGTCTCCCTTCCAGTGCCTGTATGGCTACCAACCTCCCCTGTTCCCTTCTCAGGAGAGGGAGCTAGCAGTGCCTTCTGTTCAGGCTCATATTCGTCGTTGCCACCGGACCTGGCATCGGGCCAGAAAGGCACTCCTTAGAGGTTCGGATCGGTATCAGCTCCAGGCGAATCGTCGCCGGATCCCGCTCCCACCTATACCATCGGAGATAGGGGTTTGGTTGGCTACACGGGATCTTCCGTTACGGACTGGAGTCTAGGAAGTTGTTGCGGAAGTTCATTGGTCCGTTTGTGGTGGAGAAGGTGATCAATCCGGTGGCAGTTCGACTCAAACTACCGAGGACGCTCAGAGTCCATCCACCTTTCATGTCTCCTGCCTCAAGCCTGTCTTCCTCAGTCCTCTGTTGCCTCCTCCGCCTCCTCCTCCTCCTCCTCGGATGATCGGGAGGGGGTCCTGCCTACACGGTGCGTCGCATCATGGATTCCAGACGGGCGGGGCCGGGGTTTCCAGTATCTCGTGGACTGGGAGGGGTATGGTCCTGAAGAGAGGAGTTGGATTCCGCGGCGACAGGTCCTAGATGCTGACCTCATCAGGGATTTCTACCGCCTCCATCCTGGCGCTCCGGGAGGTCCGCCCGGGGCGTTAGTCGGAGGGGGGTACTGTAACGATCCCGGCAGTCTGAGTCGGGTCCTGTCTGGTGACCAGTGTTTTGGGTTCGTAGTCTCCTGTTTCCCGAGGGGTTCGGAACGCTCCGGGAGCTCTCTGGTTTTCCGCACCTGCATCCCGTCAGCAATCTGCACACCTGGCCCTCATCATCACCCTTTTTAGGTTCTGGCCAAACCTCCAGTTCCTGCCGGATCGTTAGCCATGAACAGTAGGTGTTCTGTGTATCAGTTTAGAGTTTCTTGCGTGAGTTTTGTTGTTTTGTACTTTGTTGAGTTTTGTGTCCTTACCTCCGTTTTTGTTCCACCTGCAGTCACACGTCCGGAACCTTCACCCCACCTCTGCCTGATGGTCGGCGGCTGCCGAGCCATCACTGGACCTTGTGCTGCACCCCCAACTACTCATCCACGCCGCCCGCTCTGTCCCTGGATTATTCTGCACCTTTGGTTGTATCTAAATAAACCCTCACCTTCGTTCAACTCTCCTTGTCCTGGTCTGCTTCTGGGTTCTGGCTGAGGGAACTGTGACAGATACCCGTGGTAAAACTGACGCTGGTCAAGAGTGTCACTACTGTCAAGAATTAGGTCATTGGAAAAATGAATGTCCGATTCTTAGGTCTAGGGGTAAATTCAGTACAGGTGCTTATGGTAAATCGAGGCCTGCAGCGTTAGCAGCGCCTGTTCCACATCAGTTCACTCCTGTCGCATTGTCTCATGCCCAGAGCCAGGTGAAAGGTTATATTGATCCCGACTATTTACCTTTCATTACGGAGGGTTTTGTGTCTATGGTAGGAAGTAAGAACCTAGTGCCAGTAAAGATCCTAAGAGACAGAGGTGCCTCTGAATCATTTGTGTTGGAATCTGTGTTACCCTTCTCTGCGGAGACTGATTCGGGGAATAGTGTTCTAATTAGGGGAATAGGGTTGAACACTCTGTCAGTTCCATTGCATAAACTGATGTTGGATTGTGGACTGGTGAAAGGTGAGGTTGTTGTGGGGTGCGTCCTTCATTGCCTATTGAGGGTATTGACGTGATCCTTGGAAATAACTTGGCTGGGGAGCGTGTGTGGCCTATCGCGTTTCCATCTTTAGTGGTTTCCACTAAGCCGTCAATTGTAGGGATTCCTGATGAGAGTGCGCAGAATTTCCCAGAGGTGTTTTCTGCGTGTGCAGTGATGCGTTCTATGATCCATGACGACCTGGTCATGGAGCTGGCTAACGAGAATACCACAAAGAAGTCTGTTACTGTTTTCCCTGTTATCCCGTTATCTGTATCCCGCTCCGATTTAATCGAGGCGCAACGGACTGACCCTACATTAGAAGAGTTGCGGGACCAAATTGTGCCTGTGGAACAGTTGGGAGATGTCGCACAGGGCTATTTTCTTCAAGAAGAGGTCCTGATGAGAAAGTGGATGTCTCATGGTAGTTGTTTTCTGGGGAGGCGATTAGTCAGGTGGTGGTACCAGTTAAGCTTCGTGAGTTGGTGCTAACAACTTCTCACAATGACATTGCTGGGCATATGGGTGTGAGAAAACCTACAATCGTATATTACGACATTTCTTTTGGCCAAGATTAAAGAGGATGTTTCTGATTTCATCAAAACTTGTCACACCTGTCAATTAACTGGTAAACCTAATCAACCTATTAAGCCGGTACCACTGTTCCCTATTCCTGTACTCAGTAAACCTTTTGAGTATTTGATTATTGATTGTGTTGGTCCTCTGCCTCGTTTCTAGAAAGGGTAGTAATTATTTGTTGACTGTGATGTGTCAGACCACTAGGTTTCCTGCTGCCTATCCTCTCCGATCTATCACGACTAAGGCTGTGTTAAAAGCTTTGACTCAGTTTTTCTCACTGTTTGGAATCCCTAAGGTCATTCAAAGTGATCAAGGATCTAATTTCACCTCTAATCTCTTTGGTCAGGTTCTCAAACAACTTCATATTAAACACAACTTGTCTAGCGCCTATCATGCCCAAAGTCAAGGAGCACTGGAACGTTTCCATCAAACACTTAAGTCCTTGTTGAGAGCTTATTGTACTGAGATGGAAAAGGATTGGGAGGAGGGGTTGCCTTGGTTACTGTTAGCTGCTAGGGAGGTTTCACAGGAGAGCACAGGTTTTAGCCCAAATGACCTAGTGTTTGGACATAGGGTGCGTGGGCTTTTATCTGTTCTCCAGGATGACTGGAAGTCTCCCGAGCCTCCTCAGTCCCTGTTATCATATGTGGGTGATTTTCGGCGACGCTTGTATTCCGCTGGTGAAATGGCTAAAGAGAAGCTATCATCTTCACAGGACAGGATGAAGAGCATATATGATCGCCGAGCTGAGCCTCGTCAGTTTAGTCCAGGTGATCAGGTTCTGGCTCTGCTGCCAATTGTTGGTTCTCCTTTTCAAGCCAAGTTTCAAGGTCCATTTACAGTGGTGCGCCAGTACACTGAGCAAAAGTATCTAGTTGCCACTCCAGAACGGAGGAAAGCACACCAACTGTGCCATGTAAATTTGTTAAAACCCTATTATGCACGTTCCTCTGAGACTGAACAGTGGGAGTCTACAGAGGACGGTAAGGCTGTTCTTTTGGCTGATACTGTTTATTCCAAGAGTTCTGGTCATGTTAGGTCTGTGCAGGAGCAGGAAGATGTTTCTGGTCCCGACGATTGCATACTGCAGGGTAGATTGAAAAATTCAGAGACACTGGAGATTTTAGATAGCCTTCTTACTCATCTACCTATTGATGGGCGGGAAGAGATAGTTGGTTTGATTCAGAGATTTCCAGGGTTGTTTTCTGATACACCTACACGTACAAACTTAATAGAACATGATATTGACATTGGGGATGCTGATCCCATTCGTCAACGGTTCTATAGAGTTTCTTCAGAGAAACTGCGTTGTCTGGATGCTGAGGTCCGGTACATGCTGGAGAGTAAAATAGCAGAGCCTTCTTTCTCCAGTTGGGCTTCTCCCCTGTATCTTGGTCAGTAAATCGGATGGAACAAATAGATTTTGTACGGACTACCGTAGGAAAACGATGTCACTAAGCCGGATTCATTTCCTCTTCCTCGAATGGAGGACTGCGTTGATCAAGTCGGCGCAGCTAAGTTTGTGAGCAAATTTGACCTGTTAAAGGGCTATTGGCAGGTGCCACTGACGAGTAGGGCACGTGAAATCTCTGCCTTTATTACACCTTTTGGTCTGTACTCGTATTCGGTTATGAGTTTCGAACTGCGTAATGCGCCTGCCACTTTTCAGCGACTTATGAACAGGGTTGTCTCTGGTCTGGCCGGGTGCGCTGTTTATCTGGACGATGTAGTGATATATGCAGATACTTGGGAGGAACATCTGTCCCGTATTCAAGCGTTGTTTGGACGTCTGGCTGCGGGTCGCCTCACGATAAATTTGGCTAAATGTGAGTTTGCTCAGGCGACTGTTACATACCTTGGAAAGGTGGTTGGACAGGGTGAAGTGCGTCCTGTTCGGGCTAAAGTGGTAGCTATTGATGCTTTTCCACTACCAGCTACTAAAAAGGAACTGATGCGTTTCTTGGGAATGATTGGGTATTATCGTGGGTTTTGTAGGAACTTCTCTACTGTGGTCGCTCCCTTGACAGATTTGCTGAAAGCTAAGGCTGTGTACGTATGGTCTTCTCATTGTCAACAGGCTTTCGAAGATGCAAAGAGGTTGCTTACTTCAACTCCGGTATTGGCTGCTCCTCGTGTGGATTTGCCATTTACCTTGCAGGTGGATGCTAGTCATGTGGGGGCGGGTGCAGTTTTGCTGCAAGCAGATGTGGCTGGGATTGAGAGGCCTGTTAGTTTCTTTTCCAAAAAGTTTAACCATTATCAGTTGAACTATTCGGTCATTGAAAAAGAAGCATTAGCACTTATATGGGCGCTACAACACTTTGAAGTGTATGTTGGGTCGGGTGTAGTACCTATTGTGGTCTACACCGACCATAACCCTCTCACCTTTTTTGAGGTCCATGAGGTGCCCTAATCAGAGGATAATGAGATGGTGTTTATTTTTACAATCCTTCCATCTAGATGTGCGGCACATCCGGGGGACTGATAACGTGATTGCTGATGCGCTCTCTCGTGCGCCCTGTTCATGAATATTGATGTGACCGACCATTGTTTGATTTTGTCATGTGCTATCTTTCCTGTTTGTCCCTTCCTAGTATTGTGTTCTTCTTTCCTCTTAAATGTTGCTTCCTGTGCAAAGGTTGCTGAGGTTTGGAGAGGAGGATGATGGGGGGGCAAGTGGAGGTGTGAACATGTACAAATTGTCGGTTTGGGACGCAGGGGCTGGTACGTTGGTCCGGGGTCCTTGTTGGTCCCCGGTCTTATGGGGGGGGTGTGACGACCCTCCCACTCTGTCTGCCGTATTCTCTTTTTGCTCTTGTTTCCTTATTAGGATGCCGGTGGGCGGAGTTGGGAGGGTCGTCAGCTACATGGGAAACACCTGGGCCGGGTGTGTCCCAGCATAAATGGACCTCTTCCACATTCATGAAGAGAAAACTCTCTCCAGGCAGATACTCTGACTTTGGTTGTGGTATTTTTGTGGCCTTTTTGGTTGTTTGCTTTGGCACCTCTCAACACTTTTCCATATTACATTCATGCAAGCAAACACTCCCTTACACTACTGATTACTGATTACACACACCATCGTTATTTGAGTTAGTTTATTTTAGTTAATAAATATATACTTTAAGTATTCCTTGTCTCCACGTGTCTCTCTTTTGTTACGAACTTGAGCCGGTTCGTGACACTGGTCAAAAAGAGAATGACACTGTTGCCGCCCGTAGCATTGAATGTAAGTTAAGCCAGCTATCATTTGGCCTTCCATGATAAAAAAGTATAAAATAATAGCCAATCAGCATTGAGCTAAACTGAGTGAGCTCAACTGTGAATGGTCGTGGCACACCAAAATAAACGTGTAAAGGGAAGCACGTTTGGATTTGGCTTCACACCAATCACATCACATCAGGTAAAATGTCATTGACAGAAAAAAACTTAAATTGTTGCATCTTTGTTGTGCTGTTGTCCTCCGGTGGATAGCTAGCTAGCTAAAATTGGCCCTTTCTTAAATTAGCCATGGACGGAGGTAGGGATTTGTATCACTCCCTCCAGGAAATACACGACGCCGCTGTTCTGGTTACTGATGGATTTATTCTTCTACCAAACCAAATTCTCCACCGTCATCAATCCACCGTCGAACTGTTTACATACATTTCAACACATGCACAAAACACAAGTTGTCGTTCACGTTACAGAAACCTTGCACGTAAATATGCGTGACAAATAATTAACATAATGAACATACCTCGCTGGCTGCACACAACTGAGAGGGAAATGGGTCCACTTAGAAACAAGAATACTTGTAAATAAACACGTCGTTAATTTAACTTATCTTTGAGTACTAAACTTTACCGCCGCTACTTTACCGCGATGTCTGGAACTTGTCACCACTAAAAGCGTCCCAACACAACATAGAATGTACAGATAGTTCCTATCACATAAATACAAGCAAAATCAATATTCAAAATACAAGTTGTACAAATAATAATGATATTATGTAAAACCTATTAATAATGACATGAATAACATTAATAATGACATGAATAACATTTATGGCAGTTAAACTCCCACCAAATCACATCCTTTGGGATTTCACCTCACAAAATAACCATAACATTCATTCTGCTTCAAGCAGTAAAACTGTCTTGTATACAGTTGTAGCAATATCTGCTTTCCTAGGAGAATGAATGGGGCTACGAACCCCAATGGGTCGTAGATGGAAGCTACTGTTGATAGCACTCCTCTTCTGGTCAACGGGTGTTCCTTGACTGTAACTCTGAGCTGAAAGTCATCAGAGCACCATTGCACTCCGAGAGCTCTTTCCATGAGTGGCTCTCCCAAAGCCATATCAAGGTTTTTGACACTTTCAGCACACTCTTCCTTTGGTATTGATTTCAATACATGCTTGCTGTTGGAGACGAACTTATGTGGTCTTAGCTTGCCTGCGCTGCAAAGACCTCTTGCTTCCTTGATGAGTTGAATTGCCTCAGCATCAGACGTTACACTCACCAGTCCATCGTCAACATAAAAATTCCTTTGGATGAATTTAACAGCGTTTTGGTTAAATTGATCCTGACCTTTAGCGGCTAGATGTTTGAGACCAAAATTGGCACAGCCGGGTGAGGAGGCTGCCCCAAACAGATGGACTTTCATCCGGAAAGTTGATGGCGGAGACATCAGGTCACCATTCTCCCACCATAAGAACCTCAGGTAGTCTTGGTCTTCCGGTCTTACATGGAACTGATGGAACATTCGCTCCACATCACACATAATAGCAATTGGGCCCTTGCGAAACCTGCAGAGAACTCCCACCAAGGTATTTGTGAGCTCTGGCCCAGTAAGAAGGTGGTCATTCAATGACGTGTCTTGGAATCTTGCTGAGCAATCAAGACGACGCGTATCTTCCCAGGCTTTTGAGGGTGGTATACCCCGTGTTGGGGAATATACCAGGCTGGATGATTGTTGAGTTCTTTTCGGGAACCTTCTCAGCATCACCACGAGCAATGATATCTTTCATGAAGTTCATGTAGTCTGAGCAGTATTTCTGGTCTCTCTTGAGCCTTCGTTCCAAGCCCTCTTAGACACTGAACAGAACATGACTTATTATTGGGTAGATTTGGTCTGTCTTGTTTGAAAGGTAAGGGCATTTCATAATGACCATCTTGTTTGTGTTTGATTTCATCTCTCAGCTTAGTCAAGAAGTGGAGATCTTCCTGAGAGACGGTTGCATCTTCTTCCACTCTTTCACTGAAATCAGATTCTAGTACCTTAATTACATCATTTGGACTGATATTTTCCTTGATCTGAGTCTTGCAAACATAGTGAACTTCACCTTTGAGCTTGATTGTTGGTTTGGGTTCAGGTGTCACTTTCCTTACAATGATGCGGTGACTTACTCCAATTGCATCACTGTAGTGCTCTTGTGGGTCACCATAACTCACTATGCTCCAACCTAGATCAGTTCTCTGAGCAAAGGGTTCGTTTTCTTTTCCACATACGACTTCTCTGGGCATTAGCGCTGTGGGCAATTGTATCCGATTATCAGACCAATTTCACATTCCTTTGGGTGCAATGTGTTCTGCAAGATGCTCCAAATGAGGCCATACTTTAGCGGTCTCTGAAGTTGGAAGTGTGTCCGATTGGCAGGGATAAATTCACGAGTGTGCGTTGTTGGCACTGTGATCTTCTTAGAGGAGGGAATAGACTCTTATTTGTAGGTATTTGAGTCTTTTACAGGGTACAATTGTCCTTTTTGACGACATTGTAGATAGTTTCAGCTTCACTTGTTCCGTGTTCGTATCTAGAATGTTTGCTACTTCCTCAAGAATGAAGGAAGAATCACTTTGTGAATCTAGCAGAGCATAGACAAGAACTTCCTTACTTGAATCACTTTGCGTTGACACATAGACAGGTACTATCGGCTGAAGTCTGTGTAGTATTGCCATCTTGCACAACTCTGTTGGATGTGGTTTCCTTGATAACCTCTTGTGTTGACAGTAGCTTTCTTTCCTTGCCATAACTTATGTCTTTAGATGTTTCCCTTTTTGGTTCTTGTTTTGAGCGATCTTCGTGTAGGCATGTGGGATGACGTTTTGAGCAGGTGTCACAGACCATCCGGCTACTGCAGCTCTTGGATTGATGGCCAGGACTTAAACATCCGAAGCACAGTCTTTCATTCTGTATGGACTTGACTCGTTCGCGACTGTCCTTTCAATGAATTTGAAGCACTTGTGTAAACTGTGTCCTAATTTCTTACATAACACACATGTGACGATGTTTCTCTCACTGATGTTAGTTGTGAAGATCTTGGCACCTACAGTTTGGTTCTTGATCTTTGCTTTATCAGGTTCACTTTGTCGTAATGCGTTGTAGGATGTTATAGGGTTGCACGCAATACTAGCTTCCATCGACAGGAATGTCACAAAATTGTTAAAGCTTGGGAACCTTCTGTGTTCCAGTTGGTATTGTGTGGCCCTTCGGTTCCATCTGCTACTTAACCAGTTGGGTAGTTTGGCAGCTAGTTTTTGATTCTCAATATCATCATTAAGAACCTTTAGACTCTCATTGTGAGCAATAGCGAATTCACAACACGTAGAAAGTCTACAAATTTTCTTAAGTCTGCACTCTCCTTAGGAGCTAGTTTTGGCCAAGCATGTAATTTGTCTCGGAAGGCCTTGGCAATCACAAACGGCTCACCATAACGTTCCTTGAGCAGGTCCCATGCTGCATGATATGAATCTTCTGAATCGATCAGAAAATAACCTTCTACTGCTTCTTTTAGCTGCTCCTCCCACATATTTCTGAAGGAAGAAGATTTTCTCTGCAGCTGGAATATCCCTTTTATCTCAATCAGTGTCTGAAAGGAAGACTTCCAATGGTTAAACTTGAGTGGATCCCCCCACTAAAGATTGTAGGCTCTGGAATGGGAAGCCTATTTTGCTGATATAGCCTCAGCCAGGACTTTCACAAGCTCTCTTGTGTCATTTTGAAGCACACTTCTTGGAGCCACATCCCTTAGTGGTTGTGGGTGCTGATACACAGGATTCACCTGATCAATTGGTTGCTCAAATGTAGGCAGCTCAGACTTATGTGGAGAAGCCTTTGGTCTGGATACAACTCATTTTCGTCATAGACTTGAAGCCTTGCTCTGGCCGTTCAGTCTTTTTTTATCTCCTCTAAACATCAAAGCTCTCCTTTTTAAGTCTTCTACAGATATTTTCCTTGCAGCATTCTCTTCTTGCTGTTTCTTTAAGAGCAGCAAAGCTTCTTGTCTCTCCTTTTCTATCTTCACGTTCAGTCTCTTCTTTCGCCTTGAAGACGACGAGTTACTGCAGCTACTTCTTGCTCTGCAACTATCTTCTTGTCCTCAACTTCAAGTCTTTGGAGTTTCTCTTGGTGGCACTCTTGTTCAGCCATAATCTTCAACACAGCCTTTGTGGCTGCATACTCAGCAGCAGCTTCTTGTCGTTTAACTGAGGATACATTAGAGCGAATGGAAGTGGCCTTAGAAGACTTAAAGTCTGGAGATGACACACTGGAAATCGTAGATGCGAATACGAGCTTGCATCCGGCCAAATCAGTTCCTCCTTTGTTCCTTGAATTTGAGATTGCGCGTTGTGTACAAGCAATCTTGGTGACTGATATACATTTATCCAGCTTGCGGCGCATCTCGTGAGCTGGGCTGTCAATCCTGCGATATTCTTCATAAACATTATTCAGTTCAGATAACTCTCTTTGAATAGTGCTGCTGTGTTCGTGTAGGATGTTACTTGGATCTTGGTTTTGTAACTGATTTCTTAGCCACCTTAGTTAAAGCTTTCCAGCGTTCATAAATGCTGTCAAAGCGAATTAGTAGTTATTTTGTTTTTTCTTTCTGAACTTCTTTTCCCTTTTCCGTTAATGTACGAGCTCTTCCACTTCGTCGAGGCTCTTCAGACTGTACTGCTTCATGTACAACGCTAGACTCATCTGTCTGCTCTGTCTCTTCTACTGGCTCTACGAGTGATCCTTTACACTGACTCTCTTTACTTCTATGTGACATATTAACTTATTTGAAAGTAACATGTACACAAGACGGTTGTCTTAAATAAACAGTAGAGTTTACAACAAGCATTTTACAAAAATAAATACTCAAGAGAATAGAATATGCCAAGTTAAGTTATTGTCTTTGAAATTAACCCTTCAGAATAAAGGCAGGCATTATAAAGATTTTGAAATGTAGCAGAATCACTCAAAATAACAGCTTCCTTAAATGCACAAACATAAATCCTCTTCTTAAGTAAATCAATGACTTATATTCAATGAAATAAAGAATTATCAATATCGCTAAATCACTTACATTAATGTCTCTTAATATCTTGTTACACACTGTTATGTTACTTGGCTACACACAGCCCTTTGAAGTCATTTATATTTTCCAATCCTTGTGTCACCTTTTCAGAACACAAACTTAAGTGTCTGACTTACGGACGTCTTCATGAAAAAACGGATGAACTTGTGTGAGTCCTTTAACACTGAACAGTGGCTTATCTGTGAGTCCGTCTTGACGAGCCATCTTGCAGAGCAGGTCAGGAAACGATCACGCAGACTCGAGTTCGACTATCACTCCCTCCAGGAAATACACGACGCCGCTGTTCTGGTTACTGATGGATTTATTCTTCTACCAAATTCTCCACCGTCATCAATCCACCGTCGAACTGTTTACATACATTTCAACACATGCACAAAACACAAGTTGTCGTTCACGTTACAGAAACCTTGCACGTAAATATGCGTGACAAATAATTAACATAATGAACATACCTCGCTGGCTGCACACAACTAAGAGGGAAATGGGTCCGTTATCTTTGAGTACTAAACTTTACCGCCGCTACTTTACCGCGATGTCTGGAACTTGTCACCACTAAAAGCGTCCCAACACAACATAGAATGTACAGATAGTTCCTATCACATAAATAGAAGCAAAATCAATATTCAAAATACAAGTTGTACAAATAATAATGATATTATGTAAAACCTATTAATAATGACATGAATAACATTAATAATGACATGAATAACATTTATGGCAGTTAAAATTTGGTTTTACTTAATTATCCGTACTGGCAAATGATTATAAAGGCGATTCTGATCCAACCATTAATCCATACATTGTGCCCCTGGCCTGAGAGGATGAAAGTTCAATATGTAGCTAGATGTAGAAGGCTAATGTTAACTAGTTAACGTTGCCCATGAAAGGAAGTTAGGCTAGCGAGCAAGCATTTTAGCCAGGTAGCCTGGGACAACCAAAACTAAAAGCGTGTACTGTATGACAGAGTCATAGACCGTTTAGGCAACATGAAGAGGAGGATGGCATTGGTGTTTCTCTACAATTAGGGTGAGTCAACATGTTTTTTCTACTTACACACACACACACACACACACACACATCAGTACGATGGACAGTCACATGATATTTAGCTTACGTTGATTGGACTCAATTGTTTTTGGAATCTTTTAGTTGTCACTGTATTAAACTAAGCAGAGGTGATTTGATGATGTTGAAATGTTAAAGTTGAAATGGTGCTGGAATAGTGGAGGCAGGTCCTCTTTTCTTTGAGACTTGCAGAAACTCTCCAGTAGTCTGAAAATGTTGGAAACATTAACTTGCTTCACCATGCTGTAGGTCATTTAACTGTTTGTTACATGCAATATGCTTTGTGGTGTTGATCTCCGGTTTTGTGATTAAACAAAAACTGTGGTTGAATTTATTCTGCCACTGTGTCTTCTTATTGTCTCGGCCTTAGGCCTATACAGTATATCACTGTGTCAAGGAATATGAACTAAAAGGTTATTGTCACGGTTTCGGCCGAGGCTGCCTCTCCTCCTTGTTCGGGCAGGCTTCGGCGCTTCGTCGTCTCGAATTCTAGCTGCCACCGATAGATGTTTCATGTTCGTTTGCTTTGGTCTGTTTGTGTCAACACCTGTTTCTGTTTTACGAATTAGTGTCCTATAAGTTTCTCGTTGTGTTTGTCATGTGTTGTGTATGATTGTTTTTTTGTCAGTGTTGTGTTTGCTCGGTTGAGCATAGTTTCTCCACTGCGCTGGAGCATAGTTGCACTTGTTCGTGCACCACTTCGTTTGTCGCACCTGTTTGTGCGCATTTGCCTTTCGCCTTGTGCGTAATTTAGCTGTTGGGCTTAGTTGTCCTGTTGCCTGTGTTGGGCCAGAAATACAGCATTTGGAACCTACAGTCGGCGTCCTGCATTTGATTTCCTACACTACACCTACACACGCCCTGACAGAATCATACACCAGTCATGGAATCAGCAGGAGCCGAAGCAGCCCAGACAAGACTGGAAGCCCAGGTTCGGGACCAGCAAGAGCAACTCCTGCAGATGGGGAACGCCCTGCAGGAGGTGATTACCACACTCCGAGGCTGGGGTTCGCCTCCACCACCGCCCGCCCTGCCAGCACCATCGGTCAGCCCGGCCATTCCAGCGCCGGAACCTCGAGGAGTCCGACTATCTCTCCCGAGGGCTTACGACGGGGCAGCGGCTGGGTGTCAAGGATTCCTGCTCCAGGTTGAGCTATACCTGGCCACCGTGCACCCGGCACCTTCAGGGCATGAGAGCGTGTCCGCCCTGATCTCCTGCCTGGCCGGAAAAGCGTTGGAGTGGGCCAACGCGGAGTGGAGGAAGATCGACGCCACGACCATCACGTACACCCGAGTTCTCCCGCCGCTTTAGGGCGGTGTTTGGACCATCCCCGGGAGGGGAAAGCGGCGGGGAGCGTCTGGTCTTCCTCCGACAGGGGAAGAGAGTGCAGGATCGCTACGAATTCCGTACTCTGCGGCGATGCAGGGTGGAATGATCGGGCCCTCATCGATCTATACCGATGCAGCCTCACGTGAGGAGCGTCCGTCGGGAGCTGGCGGCAGGGACACCAGTCCACCGACCAGCTGGTGGATATGTCCATCAGGCTGATAACCTGCGGCTACCCGCGGACGCTGCGGAGGTGTCATTCCCACCCTCCAGCGCCTCCGAGCCTTGTCCCATGGAGCTCGGGGCGCTGGCGCTAGAGAGAGGAGGGGTCGGCAGGCTAGGGGTCCATCCACTGCACCAACTGTGGTCGGGAGGACACACACGTGGCTAGGTGCTGGGGATGGCCTCCTAGGGGAGATGACGACAGGCCCCGCACTGGGGATTCCTTCCAGGTGAGTAGGCGCCCACTCACCCAGAGCTCTCTGTTGCCCATTTCTGTATGCCTGTATGTTTTCCACAGGTAGCACCTCATGCCCAGCATAAGGCGCTGGTAGATTCAGGAGCAGCTGGGAAATTTATTGATAAAAAGTTTTGTTTAGCGTTAGGGATTCCCCTCATTCCTGTTGATGTTCCTTTTCCCGTTCACGCTAGATAGTCAGTCCGTTGGGTACGGGCTTGATCAGGAGGTCACGGCGCCACTAGGATGTGTGCGAGGGGGATCATCAGGAGATGATTCAGCTGTTCCTGATTGACTCTCCTGCGTATCCGGTGGTGCTGGGCATGCCCTGTTGAGTACCCATAACCCAGTGATTTCGTGGCAGGAGAGGGCTCTGATGGAGTGGTCTGCTCAGTGTGTGGGTAGATGTTTGGGTGTTTCCGTGAGGGGCTACCTCGGTGGAGAGTCCAAACCAGGTGCCCGCATTGCACATTCCACCTGAGTATGGGGATTTGGCTATCGCGTTTAGTAAGGCGAGGGCGACGCGGTTGCCACCCCTAGGCAGGGGGATTGTGCGATAAACCTCAGGCAGGGGCTGCGCTCCCACGGAGTCATGTGTATCCTCTGTCTCAGGAGGAGAAGAAAGCTATGGAGATTTACATAGACGAATCGTGAGACAAGGATACATACGGCCGTCCACTCCCAGTCTCGAGTTTCTTTTTCGTGAAGAAGAAGGATGGTGGTTTGCGTCCGTGCATCGACAGTGGTCTCAATCAGATTACGGTGAAGTATAGTTATCCACTCCCGCTGATTGCGTACTATGACTGAGTCGTTGCATGGGGCTGCGTTTCTTCACGTAAATTAGATCTCAGGAGCGCGTACAACTTGGTGCGCATCAAGAAGGATGATGAATGGAAAAACAGCCTTTAGTACCACCTCGGCCATTACGAGTATCTAGTATGCCATACGGGTTGATGAATGCTCCATCGGTTTTCCAATCATTTTGTGGATGAGATCTTCAGGGACATGCAGGGACTGGGAGTCGTTGTGTACATAGATGACATTCTCATGTACTCACCTACCCGTGTCGAGCATGTAAGGGCCCTGGTGCGCAGAGTGTTGCGGGAGGCTGGTGGAGCACGACCTGTATGTGAAGGCAGAGAAGTGTCTGTTTTTCCAGGAGTCGATCTCCTTGGGGTATCAGTTGTCAGCGTCAGGGGTGAAGATGGAGGTAGACCGAAGGGGTGCAGTGGTAATTGGCAAACACCAACCACTGTGAAAGAGGTGCAGCAGTTTTTGGGGTTTGCGAATTATAACGGAGGTTTATCCGGGGTTTGGGCAAGTGGCAGCTCCCATCACGTCTCTCTTGAAGGGGGGTCCGGTGCGTCTGCAGTGGTCAGTCGAGGGACAGGGCGTTTGGGAGGCTGAAGGACCTGTTTACCTCGGCCCCGGTGTGGCGCATCCGGATCCCTCTTTACCATTTCAGGTAGAGGTGGAGCCTGAGGCGGATTGGCGCCGTGCTTGCAACGGTCAGGCGCGCCACCTAAACTCCGCCCCTGTGCCTTCTATTCCAAGAAGCCCGAGCCGGCGGAGCGAGAATTATGACAAAGGGGACAGGGAGCTGTTAGCTGTGGTACAGGCCCTAAGGTGTGGAGGCACTGGCTTGAGGGGGTTCAACACCCTTTCTCATTTTGACGGACCACCGTAACCTGGAGTACATCCGGGCAGCGAGGAGGCTGAACCCCTCGGCAGGCTAGATGGAGTATGTTTTGACCCGTTCTCTTTTAAGATCACCTACATCCCTGGGTCAGCAAAACGGGGAAGGCAGATGCGCGTCTCGGCTGTATAGGACGGGGAGGAGAGGTTCGTGGAGCCCACTCCCCATACTGCCGGAGTCGTGTCTAGTGGCACCGGTGGTGTGGGAGCTCGAGTCCTGAGCTCGAGCGGGCATTACGACCGACCCTAGTCCACCACAATGCCCGGAGGGTCGGGAAGTATGTTCCGCCGAGTGTCGGGATCGATTGATCTATCTGGGCTCACACGTCACCCTCCTCTGGACACCGGGTATCGGCCGGACAGTGACTGTCTTAGTGCCAACATATTGTGGCCCACGTTGGCCAGGGATGAGGGTTTATGTTCTCCTGCTCGGTGTGCGCCCAGTGTAAGGCGCCTAGACATCTGCCTAGGGGTAGGTTACTGCCCCTGCCCGTTCTACACCGATTCCATGGTCCCACCTCTCGGTGGATTTTATAACTGACCTTCCTCTCCCAAGGGAATACTACCATCCTGGTCGTTGTGGACCCGGTTCTCTAAGGCCTGTCGTTTGCTCCCCATGCCGGGTCTTCCACGGCCCTGCAAACTGCCGAGGCACTGTTTACCCATGTGTTCCGGCACTACGGGTGCCCGAGGACATTGTGGCTGATCGGGGTTCCCAATTCACCTCCAGGGTCTGGAGAGCGTTTATGGAGCGGTTGGGGGTCTCGGTGAGCCTCACCTCGGGCTACCACCCGGAGAGCAATGGGCAGGTGGAACGCGTAACCAGGATGTGGGTAGGTTTCTCAGAACATACTGCCAGGACCGGGCCGGAGGAGTGGTCAAGGTGACGTTCCTGGGCCGAGATGGCCCAGAATTCCCTTACGCCATTCCTCCACGAACCTAACCCCATTTCAATGTGCGTTAGGTTACCAGCGGTTCTGGCACCTGGCAGCAGAGCCAGATCGAGGCTTCCTGCGGTGGATGAGTGGGCGCGGGCGCGGAGGAGACTGGAACGCTGCACACGTCCACCTGCAGCGGGCCCTCCGACGTCAGAAGGCGAGCGCGCTGATCTCCACCGCAGTGAGGCACCGGTGTACGCACCTGGTGATCGAGTCTGGCTCTCTACCAGAAACCTGCCCCTCCGCCTGCCCTGTCGGAAACTGGAGTCGGCGGTTTGTAGGGCCATTTAAAGTCCTGAGGAGGTTGAACGAGGTTTGTTATAGATTACAGCTTCCTGTGGAGTATAAGTGTATTAACCACTCGTTCCATGTGTCCCTTCTCAGGCCGGTGGTAGTAGGGCCCACTCCAAGAAGATGAGATCTTGGAGACTCCTCCGCCCCGTTGGACATCGAGGGGGCACCGGCGTACTCCGTGAGATCCATCTTGGATTCGAGACGTCGGATGGGGGTCTCCAGTATCTAGTGGAGTGGGAGGGGTACGGTCCGGAGGAGCGGTGCTGGGTGCCGAGGAGAGCGTGTTGGACCCGGCGGCTCTGACGGAGTTCCATCGGAGGCGTCCCGACGCGCCCTGCGCCGCGTCCCCTGGCCGCTCCCGAGGCCGAGCCGGCGCGCGTCTGGAGCGCGCGTCAAGGGGGTACTGTCACGGTTTCGCCGAGGCTGCCTCTCCTCCTTGTTCGGGCAGGCTTCGCGCCGGCTGTCTCTCCGAATTCTAGCTGCCACCGATAGATGTTTCATGTTCGTTTGCTTTGGTCTGTTTTGTGTCACACCTGTTTCTGTTTTACGTAATTAGTGTCCCTATAAGTTTCTCGTTGTGTTTGTCATGTGTTGTGTATGATTGTTTTTTGTCAGTGTTGTGTTTGCTCGGTTGAGCATAGTTTCTCCACTGCGCTGGAGCATAGTTGCACTTGTTCGTGCACCACTTCGTTTGTCGCACCTGTTTGTGCGCATTTGCCTTTTCGCCTTGTGCGTAATTTAGCTGTTGGGCTTAGTTGTCCTGTTGCCTGTGTTGGGCCAGAAATACAGCATTTGGAACCTACAGTCGGCGTCCTGCATTTGATTTCCTACACTACACCTACACACGCCCTGACAGTTATAGAGCAAACAACGCAATTATCACAACACATAGGTTTTAATATGGCTTTTTTTTTTTACCCAAGCACCGCTACTGCTTGTTTCAATCCAGGATCAACACAGATATAATATGATCTAGGATCAGCACAGATAGAATATGATCCAATGTTAACACAACTAAATAATGATCAAGGATCAGCACAGATAGAATATGATCCAGTGTTAACAAAACTAAATAATGATCAAGGATCAGCACAGATATAATATGATCCAGTGTTAACACAACTAAATAATGATCAAGGATCAGCACCGATACAGTGGGGGAAAAAAGTATTTAGACAGCCACCAATTGTGCAAGTTCTCCCACTTAAAAAGATGAGAGGCCTGTAATTTTCATCATAGGTACACGTCAACTATGACAGACAAATTGAGATTTTTTTTCTCCAGAAAATCATATTGTAGGATTTCTTATGAATTTATTTGCAAATTATGGTGGAAAATAAGTATTTGGTCACCTACAAAAAAACAAGATTTCTGGCTCTCACAGACCTGTAACTTCTTCTTTAAGAGGCTCCTCTGTCCTCCACTCGTTGCCTCTATTAATGGCACCTGTTTGAACTTGTTATCAGTATAAAAGACACCTGTCCACAACCTCAAACAGTCACACTCCAAACTCCACTATGGCCAAGACCAAAGAGCTGTCAATGGACACCAGAAACAAAATTGTAGACCTGCACCAGGCTGGGAAGACTGAATCTGCAATAGGTAAGCAGCTTGGTTTGAAGAAATCAACTGTGGGAGCAATTATTAGGAAATGGACGACATACAAGACCACTGATAATCTCCCTCGATCTGGGGCTCCACGCAAGATCTCACCCTGTGGGGTCAAAATGATCACAAGAACGGTGAGCAAAAATCCCAGAACCACACGGGGGGACCTAGTGAATGACCTGCAGAGAGCTGGGACCAAAGTAACAAAGCCTACCATCAGTAACACACTACGCCGCCAGGGACTCAAATCCTGCAGTGCAAGACGTGTCCCCCTGCTTAAGCCAGTACATGTCAAGGCCCGTCTGAAGATTGCTAGAGTGCATTTGGATGATCCAGAAGAGGATTGGGAGAATGTCATATGGTCAGATGAAACCAAAATATAACTTTTTGGTAAAAACTCAACTCGTCGTGTTTGGAGGACAAAGAATGCTGAGTTGCATCCAAAGAACACCATACCTACTGTGAAGCATGGGGGTGGAAACATCATGCTTTGGGGATGTTTTTTCTGCAAAGGGACCAGGACGACTGATCCGTGTAAGGAAAGAATGAATGGGGCCATGTATCGTGAGATTTTGAGTGAAAACCTCCTTCCATTATGCAAGGGCATTGAAGATGAAACGTGCTGGGTCTTTCAGCATGACAATGATCCCAAACACACCGCCGGGCAACGAAGGAGTGGCTCGTAAGAAGCATTTCAAGGTCCTGGGTGGCCTAGCCAGTCTCCAGATCTCAACCCCATAGAAAATCTTTGGAGGGAGTAGAAAGTCTGTGTTGCCCAGCGACAGCCCCCAAAACATCACTGCTCTAGAGGAGATCTGCATGGAGGAATGGGCCAAAATACCAGCAACAGGTGTGTGAAAACCTTGTGAAGACTTTACAGAAAACGTTTGACCTGTGTCATTGCCAACAAAGGGGTATATAACAAAGTATTGAGTAACTTTTGTTATTGACCAAATACTTATTTTCCACCATAATTTGGCAAATAAAATCATTAAAAAATCCTACAATGTGATTTTCAGGATTTTTTTCTTCTCATTTGTCTGTCATATTTGACGTATACCTATGATGAAAATTACAGGCCTCGCTCATCTTTTTAAGTGGGAGAACTTGCACAATTGGTGGCTGATTAAATACTTTTTTTCCCCCACTGTATAATATGATCCAGGATAAATATAGACACATCTTACATGCTAAATGCTTGTTTCAAAATGCAGCATTGAATTCGTGACTTGAATCAGGCATCTGATAAGGCCTTCCCCAAGCTGTGAACTCAAAGTAGCCATTAATTAGCTTTTTTGAGATGTTACAACCTTCATAGTGTAACTCTAACTGGTAGCCCTTTATAATAACACCTTGTAATAAAGCATTTATAATGGATTAGTGAATAGTTTATTTATCACTTAGTAATCGTCGCTCCCACATTTGTAAATGTTAGCAAGCTAGTTATTTATTTACACATTTATAAACACATTATAAAGTATATAATAACCATTCATAAGACGTTTAAATGTCCTTATAAACCATTTACTAATCATTTGTAAAGTCGTTTTGCAGATCCTAATCTAAAGTGAGGATTATTCATACTTTCTTAATACTTTTCTACCAAAACTAAAGTGTGGATTGCTGTCACTCGTTGGAGCAGTCCATAGACCGCTAAGGAAACAATTATCTGAATAGATCATTTTGCTGAACAATCCCATTACGTTTCAAGAGTTACTATCTTTATAGGCCCAGTAAAACTGGCGCCAAACAAAGCAAAGCGTGGAAATAGCCTGTGGTTAAAAGACTGAAGCATTGGAAGTATTGAAAGGTTATACGTCTCATTTCAACCTGCAAATCATACACGTAACATTTCTACCTCAATCACATATCAGCATTAATAAAGGAATAAAAATCCACAGGAGAAAAACTGTCCGGTCCGGCCAGATGTTGTGTAGGCTACATCTCCCTGTTTTATGATTATTAGTTCGCATTCGCGAGGTTGACTACATTAGCAAAACATTCACATTACAACTCTTCCTCACGTCCTTGCAACAGTTGTTTTGCTAACGTTTTTGTGAATAACATGTTCTAAATATTTATTATTTTAATTTTATTTTAATTTAAATATTTATCCTGTGTTGTGTGCTTATTCTTTTACCATTGATTTGTTCTAGGCCAGCGGTTAATAAACTAGGGGTCGCGAACCCATGTGGGGTCGCCTGATATGAAAATGGGGTCGCGGGAGAAGTTCCAAAATCCTGAAGAAGAAAAATAATATATGTGTACAATTCCAGTCAAAAGTTTGGACGTACCTTCTCATTCCAGGGTTTTTCTTTATTTTTACTATTTTCTACATTTTAGAATAATAGTGAAGACATCAACACTATGAAAGAACACATATGGAATCATGTAGTAAGCAAAACGTGTTAAACAAATGAAAATATATTTTATATTTGAGATTCTTCAAAGTAGCCACCCTTTGCCTTGATGACAGCTTTGCACACTCTTGGTGCACCTGTGTAATGATCATGCTGTTTAATCAGCTTCTTGATATGCCACACCTGTCAGGTGGATGGATTATCTTGGCAAAGGAGGAATGCTCACTAACAGGGTTTTAAACTAATTTGTGCAAAAACTTTGAGAGAAATAAGCTTTTTGTGCATATTTAACATTTCTGGGATAACTTTCAAAATTCTTGACATGTTCCGTATTGACTGATCTTCATGTCTTAAAGTAATGATGGACTGTCATTTCTTTTTGCTTATTTGAGCTGTTCTTGCCATAATATGGACTTGGTATTTTACCAAATAGGGCTAGCTTCTGTATACCACCCCTACCTTGTCACAACACAAGTGATTGGCTCAAACGCAATAAGAGGAAAGAAATACCACAAATGTACTTTAACAAGGCACACCTGTTAATTGAAATGCATTCCAGGTGACTACCTCATGACGCTGGTTGAGAGAATGCCAAAAGCTGTCATGAAGGCAAAGGGTGGCTATTTGAAGAATCTCAAATATAAAATATATTTTGATTTGTTTAACACTTTTTTGATTACTACATGATTCCATATGTGTTATTTCATAGTTTCGATGTCTTCAATATTATTCTACAAAGTAGAAAAAAGTAAAAATAAATACAGTGCCTTCAGAAAGTATTCAGACCCCTTGACTTTTTCCACATTTTGTTAGGTTACAGCCATATTCTAAAATTGACTAAATAGTTCCCCCCCCCTCATCAATCTACACACAATACCCCATAATGACAAAGCAAAAAACAGGTTTTTAGAAATTTCAGCAAATTAAAAACCGAAATATCACATTTACATAAGTATTCAGACCCTTTACTCAGTACTTTGTTAAAGCACATTTGGCAGCGATTACAGTCCCGAGTCTTCTTGGGTATGACGCTACAAGCTTGGCACACCTGTATTTGGGGAGTTTCTCCCATTCTTCTCTGCAGATCCTCTCAAGCTCTGTCAGGTGGGATGAGGAGCATTGCTGCACAGCTGTTTTCAGGTCTCTCCAGAGATGTTAGATTGGGTTCCAGTCCAGGCTCTGGCTGGACCACTCAAGGAGATTCAGAGACTTTTCCCGAAGCCATTCCTGCGTTGTCTTGGCTGTGTGCTTAGGGTCGATGTCCTGTTGGAAGGTGAACCTTTGCCCCAGTCTTAGGTCCTGAGCGCACTGGAGCAGGTTTTCATCAAGGATCTCTCTGTACTTTGCTCCATTCATCTTTCCCTTGATCCTGACTAGTCTCCCAGTCCCTGCTGCTGAAAAACATCCCCACAGCATGATGCTGACACCACCATGCTTCACCGTAGGGTTGGTGCCAGGTTTCCTCCAGAAGTGAAGCTTGACATTCAGGCCAAAGAGTTCAATCTTGGTTTCATCAGACCAGAGAATCTTGTTTCTCATGGTCTGAGAGTCTTTAGGTGCCTTTTGGCAAACTCCAAGCGGGCTGTCATGTGCCTTTTACTGAGGAGTGGCTTCCGTCTGGCCACTCTACCATAAAGGCCTAATTGGTGGAGTGCTGCAGAGACGGTTGTCCTTCTGGAAGTTTCTCCATCTCCACAGAGGAACTCTAGAGCTCTGTCAGAGTGACCATCAGGTTCTTAGTCACCTCCCTGACCAAGGCCCTTCTCCCCCGATTGCTCAGTTTGGCCGAGCGGCCAGCTCTAGGATGAGTATTGGTGGTTCCAATCTTCTTCCTGATGGAGGCCACTGTCTTCTTGGGGACCTTCAATGCTGCAGACATTTTTTGCTTCCCTTCCCCAGATCTGTGCCTCGACAATCTGATCTGTGCGCTATGGACAATTCTTTCGACCTCATGGCTTGGTTTTTGCTCTGACATGCACTGTCAACTATGGAACCTTAAATAGACAGGTGTGTGCCTTTCCAAATCATGTCCAATCAATTGAATTTACCACAGGTGGACTCCAATCAAGTTGTAGAAACATTGTTGTTGGTATGAAATAGTGGTATAGTCCGGCACAGTTGATGTGTCATAATACCATAAAACCTAGTGGTAAAACCCGGTAATGCTTCGAATCATTTTTTCACCATTCATTTTTGCGTCTGCGATTTTAGAACTACTTCATTTAAGGTCTGTGTTTTGTGTAGGCTTACCCTGGCGTGAAGTTTTGATAACCGTGTAAATCTCTATTGGACAAGGTGAGTTTTATATTATATTCTCCTCAATTTACTCCCCCCAAAAAATGAAATGCTAATTAGCAACAGAGAAGACCTCAGCAAGACTACAAATTCCTGCACATCATCTCTAGTCGACACTGTCAGCTACCATTCACCAGTGCGATCAGAGACATGTGTCCAATCCATTAACTTCTTGTCCCCTTTTTTCTGTCTTAGCTAGCAACTGACTACACTTTAGCTAGCTAGTTAGCAGAGCAGTAGATAAAAAAATCATTTTTTGACTTAGCCTAGATAATTGTTTGTACAGTATGTCTGTGTCCAATCCATGAACTTCTTATGTTCCTTTTCTTTGTCTTAGCTAGCCCCTGACTACACTTTAGCTAGCTAGTTAGCAGAGCAGTAGATACAAAAATAGCCTACATAATTGCTAAAAGTTTAAGCATCTTAGCAATAGTGTGTTCTATACAGCTGTCAACATTCTACAAGGAAAGAGCCAATTAATCATTGATGTAATCATTAACTAGATTACCCCGGATACCAGACTTCGATGAGTGATAACTCAGTAGAATGTTGTCATTGATGAAAATGAATCTAAAAATCTATTGACATTCAGAATTGACTTCGTTTAGACATCTGGCCTGTATTGTAGTTTCATGACCAGAGACAAATCTTCAAAGGCACAGTATTTATTTATCCGGAGTGGTACATGCATTCACAGTCTTGATTTATAGGATCCTTCCCACTATATGATTGATATGTCAAATGAAAAAAATCAAAGTTATTAATTAAAAGTTATCAAAAATATAAACGCAACATGTAAAGTGTTGTCCCATGTTTCATGAGCTGAAATCAAGATCCCAGAAATGTTCCATGTGCACAAAAAGCGTATTTATCTCAAATACGTTGTGCACAAATGTCTTTACATTCATGTTAGTGAGCATTTATCTGCCAAGATAATCCATCCACCTGACAGGTGTGGCATATCAAGAAGCTGATTAAACAGTATGATCATTACACAGGTGCACCTTGTGCTGGGGAACAATAAAAGGCCACTCTAAAATGTGCAGTTTTGTCACACAACACAATGCCACAGATGTCTCAAGTTTTGAGGGAGCGTGCAATTGGCATGCTGACTGCAGGAATGTCCACCAGAGCTGTTGCCAGAGAATTTAATGTACATTTCTCTACCATAATGTCGTTTTAGAGAATTTCGAAGTACGTCCAACCGACCTCACAACCGCAGACCACATGTAACCACGCCAGCTCAGCACCTCCACATCCAGCTTCTTCACCTGAGGGATCGTCTGAGACCGGCCACCCGGACAGCTGATGAAACTGAGGACTATTTCTGTCTGTAAGAAAAGCCCCTTTGTGGCGTAAAACTCATTCTGATTGGCTGAGCCTGGCTCACCAGTGGGTGCCCAATCATGTGAAATCCATAGATTAGGGCCTCATTTATTTATTTCAATTGACTGATTTCCTTATATGAACTGTAACTCAGTAAAATCGTTGTTGAAATTGTTGCATGTTGCGTTTAGATTTTTGTTCAGTATAGATAACGTAAGTTCAATCACAAAGGCTGGTCTGAGTGCATCTCCTCAGTTTCATTCAGTAGAACAACACAACTCACATTACATTTTATCATGGGCACAGTGGAAATGTACATCTGTGATGTTTAAATGATGTCTTACCCCCTGAGTGAGAGAGAGTACATAACTTCCTGCTGAGGGTGGCGCACTGCTTCTCGTGGGGTGAGCCTGATGTTCCGCGTGTCACGCCTCATGTCTAAAACATGGAGAAAAGGGGAGACAAAGTCAAAATGTTGACGCATCTACAGATTCAAATGTTTTACACAATATTGTATCATATTTGATGAGTTACTGACCTGTCCGTCCACAGGTTCGATCTGCTGTAGTCTCCACAACTGGATCACACTGGCACAGGATGTCCATGCACCGGATAGCCTGAGGGATGCACTCCTGTTGGACTGGAAAACAAAGAGGCGTGGTAAGTGGTGGGTCTTTTCCAATGCTGTATCAACATCTTTATCTGAACAGAAAACAGATTGTTTATCATACTCAACACTCAATCCTCATTGTTTGTTTTTGTTTCCCAATCAACAGTCTGGATCTTCCTCTTCTGCCATGGTGGATGAGACACCTTAAATACAGGGCCGTTTCTCTTTCCCACCGGAAAATGGCAGCTACAGACCCGAGTGTTGTCATTGGGTTTCCGGTCCGACCATCTGAAAGACAAAAAAAAAAAAAAAAACTTTTACTAGCTAGCTAAGTTGATTACTAAAATGGTAACATCTGTTTTAAAATACCAAAACCCACAGACTTGACTATTGTAACGGTAAAATAGACTGGGCTTTAGTCTTATCTGCACATCTTTAAAATGCTACTATGTGGATGGGACATTTCTGCTGGGATGGAGGAATCATCTGGAATGCTCAACTAGTCTAGCGACGCCTCTCATTTACAGAGGTCGTAAAACGGTTAAATGCACGTGTGCTTACCGGAGTAGTGGTTAGAATCCGGGTACATAGCACAGAACCGTACTTGCTTCTGATCGACAGAGAGACTTTAGGTTTAGCTAGTTCGCTACAAAAAGGCAGAGGGTAATCAAAACAATTCTAGTAATAAAAAAAATGCTACGGTAGCTTAGCTATGTAATTTGCAAAATGCTCAACAAGAATTCCACACGACAAACTAAAAAGGCTATAACATCTACGTTACTTGCTAGGCTACTTGTCGATGAGTTTGCATGGAGAAATGTGCCTTGAGGGATGACGTCAAAGCTTGCGACAAGATGTGTAGTTCTGAATGAAAGCCACATTAGCAGCTAATCAGCATTTCATTTTGGGAGGTAATTACAGGCGAATATGTTGATAAAAGTGACCTTGTCTGAGAGAGGTTTGCGAGGTTATCAAAACGTCGCGCCAGGGGTAAGCCTACACCAAACACAGACCTTATATGAAGTAGTTCTAATAATTATTAGAACCATTTCCGTATTTTACCGCTAGGTTTTATGGGTATTATGACTCATACAGTGGTACTCAATATAGTTGTAGGGTTAGTTGGTTGGATGAAATAGTGGTACACTATATATACAAAGTATGTGGACACCCCTTCAAATTTGTGGATTCGGCTATTTCAGCCACATCCGTTGCTGACAGGTGTATAAAATCGAGCACACAGC
Organism: Coregonus clupeaformis; assembly: GCF_020615455.1. Lineage (NCBI taxonomy): Eukaryota > Metazoa > Chordata > Actinopteri > Salmoniformes > Salmonidae > Coregonus > Coregonus clupeaformis. The sequence goes on from NW_025534262.1 coordinate 215,739, forward strand.
CATGCAATCTCCATAGACAAACATTGGAAGTAGAATGGCCAGAGTGCGCAGCTGAACACTGTATGCGGAAACACTTGGTTTGTTATTTTTAACTAAAACATAACCAATATTCATTACCAAACTTGTTTTGCATGGATTCCGTAACGCTGTTAGCTTTTAACAGCTAGGACCGTTATTTCTTGTCCCGCTTAACAGACAGGTTGAAGCCTGCTTGACAGAGCCGCAAAGCTGTCCCAGATGACTAACAAAGTTAGTCCCAGATGAGTTTTGCATTGGAGCCCTCTTTGTTTGGAGAAATAAATGAACGGTTCCAGCGCTGTAGGAGCTGTATCTACTACGCTTTGTTTCGGGACAAACCGGATCACTCAGAGTTCCAATGCGGCAATTGTTTGCTTGCCGAGGATTATAGGCTTGAGGTGGCTTCCTTGATCACGCAGGCTGCCAGCCTACGTAAGAAACTGGGGAAAACGCAGAATGGAATGTTTACCTTTTCTGTGTCTGTGGCTGGATGGCGTTCGTGCTTGTTGGATGCATCTCCGCCTTGCCGTTTGTCGTTATCCGACTGGCCGGTGTTGCCCAGAGCTCCCCCATCTGATAGCGGAGTCGAAGGAGCACAGCAAGAGGAGCATGGCAATCAACAATGGTCGCATGTCACGAGCCGTGGAAGCCGAAGACAGTGGCCACCCGCAAAGCAGTCTACACTCCTAATGAGAGGCCCGGAGCAGATACAAACAACGAATAGTTTCGCCGTCCTGGAGTCTGATCTTCCTGCACCTTCGTTGCTGGGGGTACCGGTGTCTGTGGCCGCCTACTCCTACGATTTCGAAGTCGATGTCGGGCAACCTTCCGTCCCTGCTCTGGGACGAGCGGGGCTTCTCCATCTGTCGGACGCCTGCACCAGGCGCCAGGAGCAACGGGCTCAAGTTATCCTGTGTCATAGTGTTTATGAGTGTTTATGAACTGACACGCAAAACGACACCGGATTCAAAAATTAGAATCTTTAAATTTAAATTATTATATAAAATTCTTGCTACCAATAGAATGTTATTTATATGGGGGATACAATCTTCCCAGCTCTGCAGGTTTTGCTGTGAAGAGACAGAATCATTAGATCATTTGTTTTGGTTCTGTCCATTTGTAGCTTGTTTTTGGACACAGGTCCAGGAATGGCTAAAGGATTGCAATATTTACCTGGAACTAACCTTGCAGATAGCATTACTGGGTGATCTGAAAAGTCATAGTCAATCAATCAACAATATAATAATACTTTTAGCAAAAAAAATTATTTTTAATTCACAATCTGTAGAAGCAATGAGAATAGAAAGGTTCAGAATGTTTGTAAAACATCACAGTACGGTCGAAATATATATGGCAAATAGAAATCCTATATGGATGGTGTTAAGAGATAGATGGGAGGTATTGAATAGAGTTGAAGGATGGGACTAATAACAAATAACAACAAATAATAACAAAGATAGCTAATAATGTAAGCATACTGTGTCCATAATAAGTATATAGGTTGTATGTTGGGAGCTTTTGGGAAGGAGCACAGTTAGAAAGATATGGCATATAGAAGCAAACCGGATGGACACCATGAAAATGATCGGAGAGGTTGAGAGTAGAAGAAGTTCAGGAGCAAAAAAAATATATATATATATATATATATATATATAATAGAATTATTGTAAAATTAACTCTGTCCATAAGGTGTAGATAGTAAGTATAGACCGGAAGTAGAGGCCTGGGCATTGTTGTTCACTAATTTACTCCAAGTAGGGAAAGGATGGTGGGGTTGAAAAGTAATAAAGGGGAGTATATATATAAAAAATAAAAAAACATGGGGGATTGGAAGTGATGCAGACAATTACATTGATAGAAGATACAATCTATCTGCAATATTAAGCTGATCCATTCCCCCCAGAAAAAAAAAAGAAACAAAAAAGACAACAAAAAAAAGAAAATACAAAAAAAAAAAAAAAGTTATCCTGTGTCTCTCCCGTCCATAAAGGGTTCTCCGAATCCTGTGAAGCGGGGGAGTGGGCAGATTTCCTCATCCTTCTCGCCAGCCGTGATTTTTCCTTTCACAGCATTATAAGGCTATGTTGAGAAAATGACTTGTCAATGACCCAAGCCCAGCTCAGTTAATCCCTACCATTGTGACGCTGGGTTGTCATAGTACTTCAGCAAATGTACATTATACCAGGGGCGTTGGTAGACACAATGTAAGTAACCTAATGTATGTCCCTGTAACTGCCCTGAATGACTCTGCTGGTCCTACAGCTATTGTATGCTGTAATCATGTGCCTATGAACCAGATTTATACTGTTAGCACTGAGGCGTTGTGCCCTAGTAAGAAGTCCAGTGTGTACAGCTCACCCTGCACTAACATTAATAACATGAGCATATTGTCACGGTTTCGGCCGAGGCTGCTCCTCCTCCTGGTTCGGGCAGGCTTCGGCGGTCGTCGTCCCCGGAGTACTAGCTGCCACCGATCTATGTTTCATGTTCGTTTGGTTTTGTCTTGATGTTGTACACCTGTGTCTAGTTAGTCCTCGTTAGTGTCCTATTTAGTTCTCGTTGTGTGTGTCCGTGTTTGTGTGGGATTGCTCTTCTGTTTTGGTGTTTGAGCTACGTACTTCCCTCCAGTGTTTGGAGAGGTTTTCGCACATGTTAGTGCGCCGTTTGTTTGACGCCTGTGTGCGCCGTTATTTCGCCTCCGGGCTTATTGTGCTTATTTTCTACGTGAATATTGCACTAAAGTCTTTTGGACTGAGCTTCTGCGTCCTGCGCTTGATTCCTGCACCACACCCACCTTCAGCACCCCTTGACAGAATCACACACCTCCATGGAATCAGCAGGATCTACAGTCACGCCTGAGTCGCTCGAGGAGCATGTCCGCGGCCAGGATAACCAGATACGACAACTGGGGACCGCTCTACAGGACGTCATCAACACCCTGCACCGATGGGAGGCCAGAGGGGTACCCACACCTCCACCTACCCTGCCAACCCCATCGGCCGGTCTACCAGTCCCAGGTCCGGAACCCAGGGGGATTCGGCTCTCGCTCCCGAGGGCGTATGACGGAACAGCTGCCGGGTGTCAGGGCTTCCTCCTGCAGGTGGAGCTCTACCTGGCCACTGTACACCCGGTGCCCTCGGGACACGAGCGTTTCCGCCTCATCTCCTGTCTCACGGGCAAGGCATTGGAATGGGCCAACGCCGAGTGGGAGGAAGATGGACGCCACCACCATCTCCTACGCCGAGTTCTCCCGTCGCTTCAAGGCCGTGTTCGACCATCCACCTGAGGGCAAAGCGGCGGGGGGAGCGTCTAGTCCACCTGAGACAGGGGAGGAGGAGCGCACAGGCGTGCGCTGGAGTTCCGGACTCTAGCGGGCGGACGCAAGGTGGAATGAACGGGCCCTCATCGACCATTTTCGATGCTAGCCTACGGGAGGGACGTTCAACGTGAGTTGGCCTGCAGGGATATCCATCTCACCTTCGACCAGTTGGTCGATATGTCCATCCGTCTGGACACCCTGCTGGCCACCCGTGGGCGTCCCGAGGGGGTCCGTCCATTCGCCCTCCGGCACCTCCGAGCGAGCCCTATGGAGCTCGGGGGGTGCCGGCGCTAGAGAAAGGAGGGAGGAGGAGCCCGAGGGGGCCTGTCTCCTGCACCAAGTGCGGTCGTGGAGGGCACACTGCGGCCAGGTGCTGGGGAGGGTTCTCCGGGGAGAAGACAACAGGCCACGCACTGGGGAGGCCTCCCAGGTGAGTAGACGCCCCACTTACCCAGAGCTCTCTGTTGCGCACTTTTGTAGTACCTGTTTGTTTTCTACAGGTTGCACCTCATTCCCAGCATAAGGCGCTAGTAGATTCAGGCGCAGCTGGGAATTTTGTTGATCGGAAGTTTTGTTTAGATTTAGGGATCCCTCTCCTACCTGTTGACAAACCTTTCCCCGTTCATGCCTTAGATAGCCGCCCGTTGGGGTCGGGGTTGATTAGGGAGATCACAGCACCACTTAGGATGTGTCCGCAGGGGGTCATGAAGAGACTATACAGCTGTATCTGATCGACTCTCCTGCGTACCCAGTGGTGCTGGGAATTCCCTGGTTAAGCACCCATAACCCTGCTATTTCGTGGCAACAGAGGGCTCTCGATGGGTGGTCTGCTCAGTGCGAGGGGCGATGTCTGGGTGTTTCCGTGGGGGGCGACTTCGGTGGAAAGTCCAAACCAAGTGCCCGCACTGCACATTCCGCCTGAATATGGGGATTTAGCTCGTGTTTAGTAAAACTAAGGTGACGAGTTGCCTCCTCATAGACAGGGGGATTGTGCGATTGATCTCCAGGCAGGAGCAGCACTCCCACGGAGCCACGTGTATCCTTTGTCTCAAGAGGAGAGAAAAGCTATGGAGACTTACATAGCCAAATCTTTGAGACAGGGATACATTCGGCCCTCCACTTCTCCCGCCTCCTCGAGCTTCTTTTTTGTGAAGAAAAAAGATGGAGGGTTGCGCCCGTGCATTGATTACCGTGGTCTCAATCAGATTACTGTGAAATACAGTTATCCACTCCCTCTGATTGCCACCATGCCGGAGTCATTGTATGGAGCGCGGTTTTTCACAAAACTGGATCTCAGGAGCGTGTATAACTTGGTGCGCATTAGGGGAGGGCGACGAATAGAAAACAGCGTTTAGTACCACGTCAGGTCATTTCGAGTATCTCGTCATGCCATATGGGTTGATGAATGCTCCATCAGTCTTCCAATCCTTCGTAGATGACATTTTCCGGGATATGCAGGGGCAAGGGGTGGTCGTGTACATTGATGACATTCTGGTGTACTCGTCTACCCGAGCGAGCATATAACCCTAGTGCGTCGTGTATTGAGGAGGCTGTTGGAGCACGACCTATATGTCAAGGCAGAGAAATGTCTGTTTTTCCAGGAGTCGGTCTCCTTTTTGGGTTATCGGTTGTCCGCGTCAGGGGTGAGAATGGAGGTGGATCGTGTGTCCGCTGTGCGTAATTGGCAAACCCCAACCACTGTAAAAGAGGTGCAGCAGTTCTTGGGCTTTGCGAATTACTACCGGAGGTTTATCCAGGGTTTTGGACAGGTGGCAGCTCCCATCACGTCCCTTCTGAAAAGGGGGTCGGTGCGCCTGCAGTGGTCAGCTATGCGGACAGGGCCTTTAGAGAGACTAAAGGGACCTGTTCACGTGCTCGGTGCTGGCGCATCCGGATCCGATTACCCTTTAGGTTGAGGTGGCCGCGTCTGAGGCTGTGTTAGGGGCCGTTCTCTCTCAACGGTCGGCACGCCACTCGAAACTCCGCCCCTGTGCTTTTTACTCTAAAAAAGCTCAGCCCGGCGGAGCGTAACTATGGCGTTGGGGACAGGGAGCTGTTAGCTGTAGTTCAAGCCCTTAAGGTGTGGAGGCATTGGCTAAGGGGGCTCAACACCCCTTTCCTCATTTTGACTGACCATCGGAACCTGGAGTACATCCGGGCAGCGAGGAGACTGAACCTCGCCAGGCTCGATGGAGTATGTTTCTCACCAGGTTCGTATTTAAAATCACGTACATCCCTGGCGTCCCAGAATGGTAAGGCAGATGCGCTGTCCCAGCGGTATGACACGGAGGAGAGTCCGTTGAGCCTACTCCCATACTACCGGAGTCTTGCCTTGTGGCACCGGTGGTGTGGGAGGTCGATGTTCCGAGCGTTGCGTGCCGACCCAGCCCTCCACAGTGTCCTGAGGTCGGAGGTGCGTTCGCTCGAGATTCGGGATCACTCATTTACTGGGCTCACACGTCACCCTCCTCTGGACATCCGGTATTGGCCGGACAGTGCATTGCCTTAGCACTAAATAGTGGTGGCCCACTTTGGCCAGGGATGTGAGGGTTTATGTCTCCTCCTGCTCGGTGTGCGCCCAGTGTAAGGCGCGCAGACACCTGCCCAGGGGTAAGTTACAACCCTGCCCGTTCCACAACGACCATGGTCCCACCTCTCGGTGGATTTTGTGACAGACCTTCCCCTCTCTCAGGGGAATACCACCATCCTGGTCGTTGTGGACCGGTTCTCTAAAGCCTGCTCGTCTTCTCCCTATGTCGGGTCTGCCTACTGCCCTACAAACCGCAGAGGCCCTATTTCCCCCCGTCTTCGGCATTGCGGGGTACCCGAGGATATAGTGTCTGATCGAGGCCCCCAGTTTACCTCCGAGTTTGGAGAGTGTTCATGGAGCGTTTGGGGGGTCTCGGTTAGCCTTACCTCAGGGTACCAAGCACGGAGAGTAACGGGCAGGTAGAACGTGTCAACCAGGATGTGGGTAGGTTTCTGAGGTCGATTGCCAGGACCGGCCTGAGGAGTGGGCTCGGTACATTCCCTGGGCCGAGATGGCCCAGAACTCTCTCCGCCACTCCTCTACCAACCTAACCCCCCTTCCAATGTGTTAGGTTACCAGCCGGTTCAGGCACCTTGGCAGCAGAGCCAGATCGAGGCCCCTGCGGTGGATGATTGGATGAGGCGCTCGGAGGAGACGTGGAACGCTGCCCACGTCCACCTGCAGCGGGCCATCCGTCGTCACACAGCGCCGATCTCCACCGCAGTGAGGCCGTGTACACACGAGATCGAGTCTGGCTCTCTACCAGAAAACCTACCCCTCCGCCTGCCCTGCCGAAGCTGGGTAGCGGTTTGTGGGCCTTTAAAGTCCTGAGAAGATTGAACGAGGTGTGTGTTATAGGTTACATCTACCTGTTGAATATAAGAATATTAACCCCTCGTTCCATGTGTCTCTTCTCAGGCCGGTGGTAGCTGTGGTCCACTCCAGGAAGGTGAGATAGGAGAGACTCCCCCGCCCCCACTGGACATCGAGGGGCTCCGCGTACACCGTTCGGTCCATCTTGGACTCAAGAACGCCGGATGGGGGTCTCCAGTATCTCGTGGAGTGGGAGGGTGCGGCCCCGGAGGAGCGTGCTGGGGTGCCGCGGAGGGACATTCTAGACCCAGCTCTCCTGTCGGAGTTCCACGGGACCATCCGTGCGCCCTGCTCCGCGTCCCTCCCTGGTCGTTCCCGAGGCCGGGGTCGGCGACGCTTGGAGCCGCGGCGTCAAGGGGGTACTGTCACGGTTTCGGCCGAGGCTGCTCCTCCTCCTGGTTCGGGCAGGCTTCAAAGGTCATCGTCCCCAGTACTAGCTGCCACCGATCTATGTTTCATGTTCGTTTGGTTTTGTCTTGATGTTGTACACCTGTGTCTAGTTAGTCTCGTTAGTGTCCTATTTAGTTCTCGTTGTGTGTGTCCGTGTTTGTGTGTGATTGCTCTTCTGTTTTGGTGTTTGAGCTACGTACTTCCCTCCAGTGTTTGGAGAGGTTTTCGCATGTTAGTGCGCTCGTTTGTTTGACGCCTGTGTGCGCGTTATTTCGCCTCCGGGCTTATTGTGCTTATTTTCTACGTGAATATTGCACTAAAGTCTTTTGGACTGAGCTTCTCGTCCTGCGCTTGATTCCTGCACCACACCCCACCTTCAGCACCCCCTTGCACACATATCTACCTCTGCTAAGCTTCCCAGTAAAGCAATGAAAACAAGTAAGCATCCCAGAAGAAAACTACATGTTGGCGCTGATAAGTAGCTTAAGAAACAAGGTTCATGAAATCAATAATTTGCTAGTAACAGATGACATTCATATTCTGACTATCTCTGAAACTAACTTAGATAATACCTTTGATGACACAGTGGTAGCAATACAAGGTTATAACATTTACAGAAAATACAGAAATGCCAATGGTGGAGGTGTTGCTGTTAATATTCAGAACCACATTCCTGTAAAGCTTAGGAGAGGGATCTTATGTTAAAACATACTGAGTAATATGGCTACAGGTTCATCTGTCTCACCCAAAGCCCATTTTTGTGGGGAAGCTGCTATAGAACACCAAGTGCTAACAGTCAGTATCTGGATAACGTGTGAAATGCTTGATAATGTATGTGATATCAACAGAGAGGTATATTTTTCTAGGTGATTTAAATATTGACTGGCTTTCATCAAGCTGCCCACTCAAGAAAAAGCTTCAAAATGTAACCAGTGCCTGCAACCTGATTGAGGTTATCAGTCAACCTACCAGGGTAGTTACAAACAGCACAGGAATTAAATCATCAACATGTATTGATCACATCTTTACTAATGCTGCAGAAATTTGCTTTAAAGCAGTATCCAAATCCATCGGATGTAGTGTTCACAATATAGTAGCCATATCTAGGAAAACCAATGTTCCAAAGGCTGGGCCTAATATTGTGTATAAGGGGTCGACACAATACGTTTTGTAGTGATTCCTATGTTGTTGATGTAAAGGATATTTGTTGGTGTGCAATAAGAGCAAACAGCTGCACTTGACACATTTATGAAATTGCTTATTCCAGTTACTAATAAGCATGCACCCATTAAGAAAATGACTGTAAAAATTCTACATCCCTGTGGATTGTTGAGGAATTGAAAAATGGTATGGTTGAGGGGTGATGAAGGCAAAAGGAATGGCAAATAAGTCTGGCTGCAAAACCGATTGGCAAGCGTATTGCAAATTGAGAAATCATGTGAATAAACTGAATAAAAAAGAAGAAGAAACTACACTATGAAACAAAGATAAATGACATAAATGACAGTAAAAAGCTTTGGAGCAGCTTAAATGAAATGTTGAGGAAAAAAAAAGGCAAACTCTATCATTCATTGAATCAGATGGCTTATTCATCACAAAACCGGCTGATATTGCCAGCTACTTTAATGATTTTTCGTTGGCAATATTAGCAAACCTAGGCATGACATACCAGTAACAACGCTGACCACTACACATCCAAGTTTATCTGACCAAATTATGAAAGACAACGGTTGCAATTTTGAATTCCAGTTAAAGTGACTGTGGAAGAGGGTGAAAAAAAAGTATTGTTGTCCTATCAACAATGACAAACCACCGGGGGTCTGACAACGTGGTTGGAAAATTACTGAGGTTAATAGTGGATGATATTGCTCACTCCCCTATTTGCCATATTTTCAGTTTTAAGCCTACTAGAAGGTGTGTGCCCCCAAGAAGCAAAAGTCATTGCGCTGCCTAAGAATAGTAATGCCTTCTTTACTGGCTCCAAATAGCTGACCAATCAGCCTGTTGCCAACTCCTTAGTAAACTTTTGAAAAAAAAATGTGTTTGACCAGTCACATTGCTGTTTTTACAGTAAACAAATTGACAACAACTTTCATGCACGCTTATCAAGGAAGGACATTCAACTCAAGCATAGCACAAATGACTGATGATTGGATAAGAGAAGTTAATGAAAAAAAATATTGTGGGGCTGTTTTTCAACTTCAATGCAGCTTTTTGACATTTTATCATCGATCATACTGCTGCTGGAACACATTGGTGTTATGGCTTTACACCCCCTGCTATATTGTGGATAAAAAGAGTTACCTGTCTAATAGAACACAGAGGGTGTTCTTTAATGGAAGTCTCCCAACATAATCCAGGTAGAGTCAGGAATTCCCCAGGGCAGCTGTCTAGGCCCATTACTTCTTTCAATCTTTAGTAATGACATGCACAGCGCATCAGCCAGTGTGTCTATTTCTGCGCAATGACTCAGCACTATACATGTCTAGCTTCTACAGCAACTGAAGCGGCTGCAACACTTAACAAAGAGCTGCAGTTAGTTTCATAGTGGTTGGTCAAGGAATAAGTTAGTCCTAAATATTTCTCAAAACTAAAAGCATTGTATTTGGGACAAATCGTTCATAAACCGTAAGCTTCTCAACTAAATATTGTAATAAATATTGTGGGAGGGGAGTAAGTTGAGGTGACTAAACGAGGTAACCCTGGATTGTAAACTGTAATGGTCAAAACATATTGATACAACAGTAGCTAAGATAGGGAGAAGTCTGTCCATAATAAAAGCGCTGCTCTACCTTCTTAACAGCACTATCAACAGAGGCCAGGTCCCTACGTGCCCTGGTTTTGTCACACCTGGACTAATGTTCAGTCGTGTGGTCAGTCGCCACAAAAAGGGACTTAGGTCAATTGCAATTGTCTCCAGAACAGGGCAGCCGGCTGGCCGTGGATCGGCTAACATTAATAAGATGCATCAATCTCTCCTGGCTCAAAGTGGAAGAGAGATTGACTTCATTCTACTTGCATGTTGTGAGAGGTATTGACATGTTGAATGCCTGAGCTGTGTGTTTTTGAACTACTGGCACATAGATTGGACACCCATGCTTACCCCCACAAGACATGCCACAAGAGGTCTCTTCACAGTCCCCAAATCCAGAACAGACTAGAGGAGGCGCGCAGTTCTACATAGAGCCGTGACATACATGAAGCTCTGTATTCCACATCAAGTAACTGATGCAAGCAGTAAAATTAGATTAAAAAAAACAGATTAAATACACCTTTATGGAATAAACGAGGACTGTGAAGCTTAACACAAACATAGGCACAGACACATGCATCCACATACGTGATAACACTCGCACTATACACACACGTACACATAGATTTTGTATTGTAGATTTGTGGTAGTGGTGGAGTAGGGGAAGCAGCTAATGGGGATCCACATAGTAAATACAAAACACAAATACCATACAGAGGAGTTCAGTGACTTTCCAATGTGGCCCTGCAGGATGCCATCTTTCCAACAACTCAGTTTGTGCACATTTCAATCCTGCTAGAGCATGCCCCAGTCAACCGTAAATTGCTGTTCGAAGTGATGAAACATCTAGAAGAACAGCTGTGGCTCAGCACGCAGAAGTGGTAGGCGCACAAGCTCACAGAGCACAGGACCACCGAGTGCTGAAGTGCTGTAGCTTTACACAAAATCTTGATCTCTCAGAAATGGTTTCCATGGCCGCACAGAAGCCTAAGATCTGCATGCGCAATGCCCAGCATCGGCTGGAGTGGTGTAAGAAGTTTACCGCCATTGGACTCTGGAGCAGTGGAAGTTCGCGTTCTCTGGACTGATAAATCACCACTTCACCATCTGGCAGTCCGGCGGCTAATCCTGGGTTTGGCGGCGGATGCCAGGAGAACTGCCTGCCCCAATGCATAGTGCCAACTGTAAAAGTTTGGAATAATGGTGCCGGGGCTGTTTTCCATGGTTCGGTCTAGGCCTCTTAGTTCATTCTAGACGATTCTATGCTTCAAACTTTGTGGCAATAGTTTGGGAAAGGCCCTTTCCTGGCTAAGCATGACAAGAAATGCCCCGATGGCCTGCAGCGAGGTCCCGAGACCTGGAAGAACTTGACTGACCTGAGAGCCTGACCTCAACCCCATTGGAGCATGAGCTGTGAGCCAGGCCTAATCGGCTCCAACATCAGTGCCCGACCTCACTAATGCTCTTGTGGCTGAATGGAAGCAAGTCCCACAGCAATGTTCCAACAATTAGTGGAGAAGCCTTCCTAGAGAGTGAAGGCTTTATAGCAACAAAGGGGGAACCAACTCCATTTTAATGCCCATGATTTTGGAATTAGATGTTCAATGAGCAGGTGTCCACATTCTTTTGGTCAGATAGTGTATGTAATGTTACATTAAGGAAACATTAGTATATGTAATAGTTGCGTTACAAGTGTTGCTCGAAACTTATAGAATACTTTATAGAAGTATTGGAGGGTTATTTTGCTTGTGCGCCATGTTTTCCTTTCCTCCTTTCATTTTTATTTTTGTATCACAACATGTAATGTGATGACCACACACTCCTGCACAGTAGGTGGCGGCGCTACACAAACAAACATGTGGCCAAAGAGAGCCATGATACCAAAGAAGAAGGGGACGTTCCTAAGTATATAAAACAAATATTTGGTCTTAAGCGCACTTTGAATACAATCGTCAATGATTGGGCCTCTCACCAGTTCTATTCAATAAATCCTGCCAATTATTTAGGAAATGCATCCAGCCTGTGAGCTTCAATTCACACCTCTCTGGTGGGGGACGGTGCTCGTTGACAATAAACACTGTATTCTACTCACTACTGAAATACAATGAACTTCGTAAAATGAGTGAATAATAACACTTGAATTACCAAGTGGTCCTATAATGGTTGGAGCCATATGGGTTCACGGTTGGGCTGTGTAAGAGTATGCCGAACGTTGGGAACCCAGAATTGCATCTGTGAATGAGGCGTTCATTTGGCTTCTGTTACTGCTGCTCTTTGGGCTCCAGAAAAACGATTATCTGCAGATAAATTATAAAAAAAAAAAAAAAAAAAAAAAAAAAAAAAAAAAAAAAAAAAAAAAAAAAAAAAAAAAAAAAAAAAAAAAAAAAAAAAACATGATCTGATTGTAATTTCTCACTGCAGGAACACTAGATACTAAGGATACATTTTTGTTTGCAGGCCCATCTAATAATTTGGTCAGGTAAAAGATGTATCTGAACTCCCATGTCACGATCTAACATAACGGCAGGAAACTTTGTAGGCTTTACTTCAGATATTTGCTAGTTTGCAAATGGTGCTGTTCAAGCGCTACTGAACGAAAGAACCATTTGAGAGGCCAAATGAACGGCCCTTTTAGCATGCGCGAGCCATGAGCCGCCTCGGTGAAAAGACTCCAGAAAGCGCATCACTACTGTGCTGGGCTTTGTGAGGCTAGGCCTAATTTAGCCTATGTCCATATTCTACAGCTAGATGAAGCTATGTGGCTATAATACAATTTGTTGTTGGCAAAAATCCCAGTAGTTGCAATGCTTTGCTCAATAGCTGAAGCACTGCGCACTCCTTTAATAGCTGGAGTAACAAACCAAGAGAGATCTGCCACTAATTTCAACGTAATCTGTCAATCGCACAGTCGTTCGACATAGCGTACACGAAGAGCTGCTCGCCGGAGAAGCCAGCATCTGAACTCCCATTTGGTTCCATGGAAGCAGATTGAACTGCGTCTGGACGTGGATGTAAAGGTCTTTCGTCAATTGGGAAATATACACATTGATTTATCCACATTTTTCAAACTGGGTGAGATTTAATGCCGTTCGTTTCCCTATGTGCAAAACGGTAATTGTGCAACTGGTTTCAGAAAGATTAGAGATAAATCGTAAAATATCCCGAGTTGCCTTGGATTTTGAAGCATGAAGAATGTTAACATTATGCTTCACCCGATAGTAATCGCGGATGGTTATAAATCGTTATTACAATCAAGTAGTCAATGAATGGAAAGATTTAACCGTGTTTTTGCCCCGTGGTTCTTGATAGGTGGGCTTATTTTACGACCGAGAGTGGTGATAAAAAAGCGGTAGTCATCCACTACATCCGATGGGGCAAGACCAAAATAGAATGGGATAACATCTCATGACCATAAACCATAGCCTTCATACAATAATTTTGTCATGAAGAATGGGTGTTGGATATGCCTGCATTTACACAATAAGCCACCCTCATAACGTTTGCAATTTAAATAGAAACATGTCATCGGCGAGAGTCCATTGTTACTTTGTTACCTTGAGGGTTGTTAGTAGCTGGTCAGTTGAGTGCCAGGCTGTGAATTTGTGTCACAGCATGCGTGGTAGCCCCATCAATGTCCAAGGGTTAGGCTACTGCACTCATAGCCTACATGATATGGGTGTGCGTAAAATGTGATAAGGACTAGAATCAACATCCATTTCCCAAATAATCCAGTAAGCTTTCTTGTTTTCTCAACCATTATTTATTTTACCTTTATTTAACTAGGCAAGTCAGTTAAAAGCGCTAAATTATTATTTACAATGACAGCCTTTACCCCGGCCAAACCCGGACGACGCCGGGCCAATTGTGCGCCGCCCTATGGGACTCCCAATCACCACCCGGATTGTGATACAGCCTGGGAATCGAACCAGGGTCTGCTGTGGTGACGCCTCTATGCACTGAGATGCAGTGTCTTGGACCGCTGTGGCAATGACAAATACATAGCCTGAAAGCTGTTTGTTTATTTTATATGGTGTGCATAAATTGCCTGTTTCCATATTGGTTCAATTTGATATTCCAAATATAGTCGCGCTTGTTCTGATTTTATGTGATTTTACCAAGAAAGAATACGATAATATGACTCACCAAACTGTCAAACCCAGTCACCCCCTCCCCCAAATGTACAGTCAGTAACAATCTTGGCATAATGAGAAGGCATACTGGTGTTCTGTTATTTGGCTCGATCCTATAGGAACCACAGTTATACAGGGCTTTCGTTTTTGCCCTGGTGTGAGGGTCAAACATAATTTCAGAATTATGGGTATATTTCTTGAAATCATGTTTCTATCATACAAACCCCCCTTTAACACATAACTTACAATGGCATGATGAGTATTCAAATTAGAAGGTGAAATAATATGTGAGCCACAAGTCATTAATGTCTGTGGAGCTTGAAGCATGTTGCTGAATCAGTGTTCGAAATAGGAGTGCAGATTTTCAGCATGCGTCTCAGTCGAACCGTTGGCTGAACTACACCATCCTCAAGTCATTCAGCGGCTGTAATCCAAATCCAGCTGTGCCAGTTGCAGAAATGGTGCCTGCATGTGTTGGACTGTCGAGGGGCTCCGTGTGCTCCTGCTGCCCTACAGATAGAGAAGCCTCTGTTGCAGCCAAAACTGCCTGCCAGAGCCAGCAGCCACAGCACTATTTCTACGCCATTGTGGGGAATTTCAAGCAGACAAGTTCAAAGCCAGGGTAAATAGCCCTGTGAATATATATATATATATATATAAAATTTTTTAAATATGTTCCCCTGCGGTGTATGCTATAGTGTCCATTTCCTGAGCTAGCACATACCATTGGTATGACACAGCCGATCTTTGAATATTTGCATGAGTGTATGTTGCTAACATAGTAGTAACAGAGCTGTGACTGTGAGTTGCACTAAGCCAAAGACTACCTTCTTATTCAGAGGGACACGTGCTGTATGGCAACTACCGTGGCAGACACAGCACGTTGATTCATGAGGGGGCAGAACCTGGTCTCTCTATTCTCACGGCCTGGATTATCTCTCTATTCTCATAGCCCTGGGTCTCTCTATTCTCACACTTGGCCTGGGATATCTCGCTTCTCATATTCTCGCAGCCTTGGGATTCTCCTCTATTCTCATGCAGCCCTGGGTCTCTCTATTCTCTCATAGCCCTGGGTCTCTCTGTTCCTCATAGCCCTGGGTCTCTCTATCCTCATAGCCCTGGGTCTCTCTATTCTCATAGCCCTGGGTCTCTGCTTTCTCCACTTAGCCCTGGGTCTCTCTATTCCTGCGCCCTGGGTCTCACCCTATTCTCGCGGCCACTGGGTCTCTCTATTCTCATAGCCACTGGGTCCTCTATTCTCATAGCCTGGGTCTCTCTATTCTCATAGCCCTGGTGTCTCTCTATTCCTCATAGCCACAGGTGTCTCTATTCTTCTCTTCGCCCTGGGTCTCTCTGTTCTCCTAGGCACACTGGGTCTCACTGCCTCATAGCTTGGTCTCTCTATTCTCATAGCCACCTGGGTCTCTCTATTCTCATAGCCCTGGGTCTCTCTGTTCTCATAGCCCTGGGTCTCTCTATTCTCACAGCCCTGGGTCTCTCTATTCTCACAGCCCTGGGTCTCTCTATTCTCACTGGCCCTGGGTCTCTCTATTCTCCTAGCACTGGGTCTCTCTATTCTCATAGCCCTGGGTCTCACTGACTTCTCATAGCCCTGGAGTCTCACTGTTGTTTGGGAGTATTGTTCCAGTATTTATGGGTTATGAGCCAGGGTTTTCATTCCCATATTAAAATCCTTATTTTAGACGTCCCCCCTTCATGGTTTCTGTTGAAGGGGACAACTCTGAACGATGCTTGGACTGCATGCTTATCTCTATTCACTTGTGACATCAGTAGCAATGGTTTAAATCTCCTCCCAAACCAACAGGGTCTTCCCTCCCACTCATGTTGACCCCTTAGCTGGAAAAATTCTAGCAGCACTCCACTCTCACCCAGAGCCATGACAGGTGTATATTAGCATGGACACGTGCAGCTGAAATCTAACACAATGTTATTAAATGAACTGGAAATTACACAATCTTTAAAAAATCTTAATTTTCTTTCTCTTCAGGGTTTTATGTCATATATAGCCCATGTTGCTTTCGGTTTCCCATCTTTGCTTGGCTTCAAATTTCCAAGCGGGGTCACGATTTATACTCAATTTACCAGCTCTTGATGTGTTGGCCATTCAACTGTCTTTATATGCAACCACAGAGCTAAATTTGAATCTGAAGTTTGAACATTGTGCCCTCTGCTCCTTCAGCAGTCAGTGAGAACCACTTTAGTGTCTGAATAGGAGCTGCCCCACGCCTTCACCACGCTCCAATGCCCCCAGTTGGTAGAGGTCTACCTGGAGAATGACATCAGCAGGCTGGAATGTGTGACAAACAGAGAATGAAGCTTAGGACACTCTGGGTGTGGGTTAGTCCTGCTTCTGCTACCTAAACCCAGAATGAGTGCTCCTGCAACTGGTCAAAAACACATTCCACCACCTGGAGATAGCTAATTCATTGACTAGATCCACACAGCCCCTGATGGTATGTCCTGTGGCTAAGCTGGATGCCTGTGAACCTAGAGCATTCTCTCTCTCTCCTCAGCTCAGATTTGCTTCTCACCTATCTCTACTGTTTTGTAGTTCACTCACTCTTTCTGTTAGTGTTCCAACCTACATGGTAATTTGTACAAACAAGTCCCTTCTCTTGCTGATTGTTGTATCATATTGATGGAGTTTGCCTTTTGGAAGTTCTTAAGAGTCAGTGATGTCACACATGCATGAACTCATGGCAATGTACGTAGCGGACGTCGCCGGGGAGACCCATGGAGCGCTGGCGTGGCGTCGTCTAGGTTGGGAGGAGGAATGGCCGACAGGGGATGCTAGCTCCAGTTGGTAGAGCATGGCGGTTTTGCTTATCGGGGTTGTGAGTTTAATTCCCCCGGGGGTATGAAAAAAATATATATATATAAAAAAAAATAAAAAAATGTATGTAAGTCGCTCTGGATAAGAGCGTCTGCTAAACAAACTAAAATATAAATATCTGATCTGCTCAAAAGTACAACCTTAACTAATTGCAGCATTACCGCAAAAAATGGAAGAGGAGTAAGAGTGGAAGGGGAGAAAGTAAGGGAACTTTTCTGTCGGCCCTGCATTAAAGACTAAAATTGATTAAAAAAGAGAAAATTGTGATAAGTAAAAAATATACCAGTTTATTTAGGACCAACAAATTGACAGCTGGTACTTGTATAGATTTGCAAATTAGTTGGGAAGAGATTTTAGATGTGCCGATTCCATGGGACATAGATGCCCATGCATTCAAAGCTATTTAAATGTGCGTTTTTACCAGCTTCTTTTGGAATGCTTTTCCAACAGTCTTGAAGGGGTTCCCACATATGTGCTGAGCACTTGTTGGCTGCCTCCTTCTTCTGCCGTCCGACTCATCGCAAACCATCTCCAATTGAGGTCGGGGAGATGGTTGTGGAGAAACTAGGTCATCTGATGCAGCACTCATCACTCTCCTTTTTGGTAAAATAGGCCTTACACAGCCTGGTGTGTTGGGTCGTTAATACTGAAAAACAAATTATAGTCCCACTAGCCCAAACCAGATGGGATGGCGTATCGCTGCGAAATAACAGCGGTAGCCACTGGTTAAGTGTGCCTTAATTCACAATAAATCACAGACAGTGTCACCAGCAAAAGCACCCCCACCCCGCCCTCCTCCTCCATGCTACGATGGGAACTACAGTGCGAGATCATCAGATTTACTTGCGATCTCACAAAGACACGGCAGTTGGAACAAATCTCAATTTAGGACTCCAGATCAAGGATTTTATTCCACCGGTCTATTGTGGATTACTCCGTGTTTCTTGGCTTAAGCAGGTCTCTTCTTCTTATTGGTTGTATTTAGTAGTGGTTTCTTTGCAACAATTCAACCATGAAGGTCTGATTCTACGGTCTCCTCTGAACAGTTGATGTTCAGATGTGTCTGTATGTGACTGTTTGGGCTCAATTTCTGGGGCTGGTAACTTCTAATGAACCTCCTCTGCATCAGGGTAACTCTGGGTCTTCCATTCCTGTGCATCCTCA
This sequence comes from Coregonus clupeaformis, assembly GCF_020615455.1. Lineage (NCBI taxonomy): Eukaryota > Metazoa > Chordata > Actinopteri > Salmoniformes > Salmonidae > Coregonus > Coregonus clupeaformis. The sequence continues at coordinate 233,769 of NW_025534262.1, forward strand.
TGAGAGCCAGTTTCATCCTCAAGCGCTTGATGGTTTTGCGACTATAAATAAACTTTCAAAAGTTCATGATGGACTGTCGTTTCTCTGCCTATTTGCGCTGTTCTTGCCATAATGAATGGTCTTTTTAATAGGGCTATCTTTATATGTCCCCCAACCTTGTCAAAGCACAACTGATTGTCTCAAACGCATTGGCTCAAACGCATTAATTTCACAGGGCACCTGTTGGGTTAAATGTGACCCTCAGGTGACCACCTCATGGAGCTGGTGAGAGAATGTTAAAAGTGTGCAAGAAGAGACTGTCATGAAGGCAAAGGGTGGCTATTTGAAAAAGAATCTCAAATATAAAATATATTTTGATTTGTTTAACACTTTTGTGGTTGGTACATGATTCATAAATTGTGTTCATTTAGTTTCAGTGTCTTCTTATTATTCTACAATGTAGAAAATAGTAAAAATAAAGAAAAAACCCTTGAATGATGAGTGTTCTAAAACTTTTGACAGGTAGTGTTATATAGTATTTATAAGCTGGAAGTAGAAGTGCTAAGTGTTGTTGTTGTCAATTAGTTTACTCCAATTAGGGGAGGGTTGGTAGCGTTGAGAAAATAAAGAATTTATATATATATATATATATATATATATATATATATATATATATATACATATATATATATATATACTACCGTTCAAAAGTTTGGGTCAAGAAATGTCCTTGTTTTGAAGAAAAACTTTTTTTGTCCATTAAAATAACATCAAATTGATCATAAATACAATTTATCAGACATTGTTAATGTTATAAATGGCTATTGTAGCTGGAAATGGCAGAATTTTTATGGAATATCTACATAGGCATACAGAAGGCCGTATAAGCAACCATCAGTCCTGTGTTCCAATAGACGTTGTGTTTTTGATAATCCAAGTTGATCATTTTAAATGGCTGGTGATCATTAGAAAACCCTTTTGCAATTATGTTAGCACAGCTGAAAACTGTTGTGCTGATTAAAGAAACATTCTGACTGGCCTTCTTGAGACTAGTTGAGTATCTGGAGCATCAGCAATTTGGATTTGATTACAGGCTCAAAGTAATGACAAATAACTTTCTTTTGACTTCGGCAGTCTATTCTTGTTCTGAAATTACAGGCTATTCCATGCGAAATTGGCAAGAAAGCAGGAAAGTCTCGTAACAACGCTGTGAACTCTCCTTCCCAAAACAGCGCAAACTGGCTCTAACCAGAATAGAAGAGTGGGAGGCAGGTGCACGACATGAGCAAGAGGACAAAATACATTAGTGTCTGTAGTTTGAGAAACAGGCAGCCTCATAATCCATCCATTTGGCAGCTTCATTAAATAGTACCCGTATTAAAACACCTGTCTCAACGTCAACGGTGAATGACTCGGATGCTGACCTTCAAGCGAATTGCAAAAGCCATATCTCAGTTTGGCCCAATAAAAAGAAAATATTAAGATGGGCAAAGAAGCATGCAGACACTGGACAGAAGATTGGAAAAAAGTGTTATGGACGAACCAGGAAATCCAAAGTTTGGGGTGTTAGGATCACAAAAGAATAACATTTGTGAGATGCAGACCAAATGAAAGATGCTGGATGCCATCTGTCAAGCATGGTGGAGGCAATGTGATGGTCTTGGGGTGCTGGTTGATGGTAAAGTGGGAGATTTGTACAGGAGTAAAAGGGATCTTGAAGAAGGAAGGCTATCACTCCATTTTACAACATGCCACCCATGCTTTCCTGTGGATGACACTTCAATGGATTTAGCGTCTGCTAAATGACAAAAATGTAAATGTTAAATGCAGCCAATTTTCTCCTCCAACAGGACAATGACCCAAAGCACAGCTCCAAACTATGCAAGAGCATATTTGCAAGGAAGAAGCAGTCAGCTGGTTTCTGTATATAATGGAGTGGCCAGCACAGTCACCGGATCTCCAACCCTATTGAGCTGTTGTTGGGAGCAGCTTGACCGTATGAGTACGTAAGTGCCCCTCAAGCCAATCCAACTTGTGGGAGGTGCTTCAGGAAGCATGGGGTGAAATCTCTTCCAGATTACCTCAACAAATTGACAACTAGAATGCCAAAGGTCTGCAAGGCTGTAATTGCTGCAAATGGAGGATTCTTTGGGCAAGCAAAAGTTTGAAGGACACCATTATTATTTCTATTAAAAATCAGTATTTCCTTGTCAATGACTACATTTCCTATGCATTTTGCTATATTTCTATTTCAAACTAAAACAAGGACATTTCTAAGTGACCCCAAACTTTTGAGCTTGATAGTGTATTTACCAAAAATATATATATGAGGATTGGTAATGATGCAGACAATTACATTGATGGATGCCACAATCTGTCTGCAATATTAAAGCTGATCTACTAAAAAGAAAAAAACAAGTAAGTTCCCAGCTAGCGCACTGCGTTCCTGAGAACCATATGTTTCTTAAAGCTTGGTGAGAGCGCTACAACCTGCCTGGAGCGTTTTCTATAGGTTTCCTCATGGTTTCCTATTGAAAGTCGTCCAAAAAAGTTTTATACTTTTGAATCATCTCTGTCCATAGAGCAGTTTGCAAAGTCTTGATGATCATCCGAGTTGCTTTGGCAAACTTGAGTCAACTTTTCGAACAAGATGGGTCCCATTTTATGCCTGCAGCTAGAAAACCAAGCACTGCATTCCCCAGTTCAAGAACATCGCACCAAAGGTCAAGCATGATGGTGGTGGTGTGATGGTTCGGGGATGCTTTGCTGCCTCAGGACCTGGACGACTTGCCTTAATAGAAGGAACCATGAATTCTGCTCTGCTGTCAAGAGAATTCTACAGGAGAATGTCAGACCATCGTCTGTGAGCTGGAAGCTGAAGCGCAGCTGGGTCATGCAACAAGACAATTATCCAAAAAACACACAAAACACACAATCAAGTCTACATGAAAAGTGCTAAAAAAACATACAACAAATTTGAAGTAACATTTGAATGGCCTAGTCAAGAAAGTCCAGACCCTAATCCTAATTGAGATGTTGTGGCAGGACTTGAAGCGAGCAGTTCATGCTTGAAAACCCAACCGTCACTGAGTTAAAAGCATTTCTGCATGGAAGAGTGGGCCAAAATTCCTCCACAGTGAGGCTGAGGAGACTGATCAGCACAGGAAGCATTTTGTTGAGGTCATTGCAGCTAAAGGTGGCACAAGCAGTTAGTGCATCCGTTACAAGACCATAGTGCTTGCCTATGGAGCAGTGAGGGGAGGAACGGCACCTCCCGTACCTTCAGGCTCTGATCAGTCCCTACACCAAAGCGAGGGCATTGCGTTCATCCACCTCTGGCCTGCTGGCTCCCTTCCTCTACGGAAGCATGGTTTTCGCTCAGCCCAGTCAAAACTGTTCGCTGCTCTGGCACCCCAATGGTGGAACAAGCTCCCTCACGGCGCCTTAGGACAGCGGAGTCCACTCTACCACCTTCCCGGAGACATTTGAAACCCCCACCTCTTCAAGGAACACCTGGGATACAGGATAAAAGTAAATCCTTCTACCCCAAAAAAAATAGCCATAATAATTGTAAAGTGGTCATCCCACTGGCTATGGGAGTGAATGTACCAATTTGTAAGTCGCTGCAGATAAAAGCGTCTGCTAAATAGCGATAAATGTTAGCCCTTGAGCAAAGGCTTCACTTATCCAGCCCTTAAGGCGCAATCTGGGAATTAGGGCGTCTGCTAAGTAACTAAAATGTAAAATGTATGAAATTGAGTGTAAGGGGGCAAGTGTTACTTTTCACACAGGAATTGGGTCGTTGCATAACTTTGTTTATGAAATAAATATGTGGTGTTGTGTTGTTGTTCCTTGTGTTTCCCTTTATCTAATATTAGGTTTTGGTTGAAGATCTGATAACATTCAGTATCACAAATATGCAAAAGTAGAGAAATGAGCGTGGGCGTCGATAAAGGCAACCCCGGACCTCTCTGATTCAGAGGGGTTGGGTTCAAATCCGTCATTTCAGTTGAATGCGTTCAGTTGTTTGACAACTGACAACCCCATTCCATTTGTTATTCAGTTGTACAACTGACAACCCCATTCCATTTTGTTATTCAGTTGTACAGCTTGGCTTCAACCCCATTCCCTTTGTTTTCCGGTTGTACAGCTGGCTCGTTCCCTTTGTTATTCGGTTACTTTGAAATCCCAGCAACACATTTTTGTAGAGAGAGAAGCAAATTGCTTCGGCCGGAGCTACAATTTATCACCCATTAGCTTGGATTATGATGCTAGTCTGACACAAGTGAACTCTCTCCTCTGGGCCCTTCGTCTCCCTTTAGTGTAATCCACCTCTCCTCTGTTTCTCCCGGGATAGGAGAGGTCCTACTCCTAATGCTCAAGTTGAACAGTTAGTGGGTGAACAGTCAACAGACGCCCAGTCTGAACCGCGTTATAGCCTGCAAAGGTGTGTGTTTTGTGTATACGCGTTATTTAGGGGATGTTGTGCAGGAAGTCCCGGGTTTGAGGCCCAGTGAAGAAAAGGACGGAACCTACTCTGTTACACACGCGCGTTATTAATGCGCGCGTGCCTATGATGGTCCATTCTGCCTCCCCTGCAGGCTGGGACGGTAGCAAGCCAGAGCACCATGGTGGGACCAAGCCCAGGGCATCCCAGCAGCCCAGCGTCGCCCGGAGCCCAGGAGACCCTGGGTGTCAGCACCCCTGGACCCTGGCCGCAGGAGCCCACTTCATACCCCCGGACGCCATGTCACCATCAAGGTCCACATGTTGGAGCGACACAGAGGAGGTCTTTGGCGTCTGCGGTGAGTTCTGGTTGGCTGTCTGTCTGATTGGCTTATAGTGCAGTGTGTATTTCAAGGTATAAATATTTCCCATTCCTGTTTTTTGTATGTCGAGTGAGAGAAGTTAGCATAACAAAATGTTATAACCAGAAGTGTGTGCCTTTTTTCGCTGCAATTATCATCCTTTTGTACGTCTTTTTATAGCTTTTCCATTAAAGCTTAGGAAAATTTTATTGACCCAACAGCAGTCTGTTGTTAAGGGTTACAGGTTGGCATGGTAACTGTATAAACGTCAAAGTGCTGTATGCATGAATGAGACTGTGCTGGAAAATGTCAGTGCTGGAAAATGTCACGGGTTTTAACACCGGCATTGTCAGCATTTCTGACTTTAGCTGTTGGTGTGGTGAATATAGGTTATGAACTAGTTCTGTGTTTCTTGTTGTGTACAACCTCACTAGACAGATGGGAGAGCAGCAAAAGTATTACCCATTGGGTGTATGGCTTGGGGGTTAGTTTGCGATACCCATTATTAAATCAGGGCTAATATTCCTGGGTAAATAAGTTAACCCATTTGCGACCAAGCTTTAACTTCCAACTGATGTCTTGAATGTTGCTTCAATATATCCATAATTTTCCGCCTCATGATGCCATCTATTTTGTAGAAGAGCACCAGTCCTCCCCTGCAGCAAAGCACCCCCACAGCATGATACTGCCACCCCGTGCTTACGGTTGGGATAGTGTTCTTCGACTTACAAGCATCCCCCTTTTCACTGCAAATATAGCGCCCGATGGTCATTATGGCCAAACAGTTCCTATTTTTGTTTCATCAGACCAGAGGACATTTCTCCAAAAGAAACGTGATCTTTGTCCCCATGTGCAGTTACAAACACGTAGTCTGGCTTTTTTATGGGCGGTTTTGGAGCAGTGGCTTCTTCCTTGCTGAGCGGCCTTTCAGGTTATATCGATATAGGACTCGTTTT